>NC_133118.1:25192958-25499379 GCF_022965805.1 Primulina eburnea
CAATAGTTAATTAATTATATAAGAGTTTACATAATTTATATAACATAAATATATAATTAAAATGATATAAAGAAATATAATGATAAAATTATTTTTAATTTTTCAGTTTTTAAATATATAGGTATCTTGTGAGACGGTATCACAAATCTCTATCTGTGAGAAAGGTCAATCCTATTGATATTCAAAATAAAAAGTAATACTCTTAGCATAAAAATAATATTTTTTCAATGGATGACCCAAACAAGAGATCCGTCTCAAAAAATATGACCCGTGAGAGCGTCTCACATAAATTTATGTATTTTAAATAATGTGAATGATATGTTTTAAATATTGATTTATGTAAAAAAATAATTAAAATTATTTCAATAAAATTTTAAAATTTCAAATTTAAATATTATTTTTTTAAACAAAAAATAAATTTTAAATAGAATTTTATATTATAAACCAATCACAACAGAATTCTAATTCACTAATTTTCAAATCTAATTCCAAATCCAATTCTGCTTCAAAATCGAAAGCATCCGTAGTTGATCTCTTTGTTAGATTCTGTTTTGGCGATCCGTAATCGATCTCAGATTCGAGCAGGTGAATTTCGCGATTGTTTGAATATGCTGTTTGTGTATATTGTCATCTGCATCTGATTCATCCGTAATCTACGTGTTCTGTGTGTAATTGTTTATGAATTTGCGGAATAGTATGTGGGATTTTTGAATTTTGATGGATGTGAATTGTTGAAGTTGAAGCCTTGGGTTAGTTTGACAGAGTAGATGTACTTAAATGTTTCAAAGAAACCTTGTTATTTATGTTTGATTGGAAATAAATGTTTTGAATCCAGCATTATGTGTATGGAAATGCATATGTATCAGCCACAATGTCATTGTTGGAGTTCTTTACCCAACTAACAGATTGAATATTGTGTTCTGAAAATCTATGTATGTGGATGATGGTGCCAAAAGAGTTTTAAGTTAAAACATATGGTGTGTTATGTCATTGGTTGTATAATGAAGTTCAGATTTCTTTGAAGTATGGAATGTTTTAATTCAATAGTTGCAATCTTGTTTGGTGTTACAGGAAGAACTTTTGGTTGGAAATGAATTTCTTAATGACGAGGTCTCAAAGTCAGACGGCAATTCAGGAGCTGCCGTCAATTCAAGAGACTCAGCTAGAGGTAAATTATGAGTCAAGACCCACTACTACGTTAGAGGGTCTTTTTTCTGATGATTCATTTCCAGAGAATACACCTTCCGGAAATCGCAATGCAGAAAATCACGAGTCCGCGGGTGAAAACGGCGGCGCCACAAGTTATAGTGGAGAGAGTACTTCTCAAGTTAATAGCCATATAGATGTTGCAGAAAATGATGGGTTGATAATCATTCCATGTAGTAAGGCTCCTTGCTCCATCTTAAATTCTTGCTCCATTTAATCATGCATTATCATTTATGCAGTTTTTCTTATCTTGTTCGTTATCATCAAAAATATCTTTTATATTACTGTATTTCTTTTCTTTTTTTAATATTTATCAAGTGAAAAATGAAGATTTGCAGATTGAAGGTATAGAGTCTTTAGACACCCATCTTATTAACTAGTTAATTTCTTTCTTTCATTCATTGTTTTTGCTGTCTTGATTACTCCGGCCAGTTTGTTATCTTCACATTGCTGGCTTTCCGAAAAGCTGGTGCTTTATCAGGAACTAAGTTAATGACGTGCCACTGAAATATGGAAAGAAATTAACTCCGAGACTGGTAAATGGGCACCCTTTGAAAAGTTGCATCGAGTATTTTAAGCCTTGATCTCTGATCAAGTGAGATGCTTGTCTATGTTCGCCACACATACTAATTAAGACGACCGATTACTGATGGAATCTAGGTTTTCTTGCTGTTGCTCAATCACCTTGTTGATTTTCATGCTTTCGATGTGAAAGCAAGCGATTGTGTCTGTAAAATTGACATTTCTTTTGTATTGAAAATTAAATGTTGCTCCTTAAAAAAATAGATATTGTGGTATCTGCATTTTTTTATTTCCTTTTGATAGCATCTAAATTGACAGCATGACTATGAAGTGTTTACTCGTAAGCTTTGTCATGCTAATTTTGAGCTGCGTGTCCAAGCCCATTGTTGATTAAAGCTCCAGTGGAAAAATTAAAATATTAGTCTTGAGTTTATAAGATGGAATGAAACTGATGATGCCCGAGTTCTTTATTTACTGTCTCAGAAAATGTTTACTCTTATGAAAGTCATGAATGCTTCATAAAGATGCCTCGAACAAAATGCTAGGTTATCTCTTTCTAATCCATTCAGTTCTTACTCAATTTGTCACTCTGGAAAGTGTTGGCCTTTGTAGCAACTTTTCACCTTCAAATCGAAATTTTTCACTGTCACGAGTAAACGAATAGGAAACTTCCTAGCCAGTAATAACTGTGCGAAAAAGGGAACTAAAAAAATCTTGATGTTATGCACTCTTAACATGCGAAATACACAAAGCTAAATTTAGTTGCTTTCCTTTCTTGGTCAAGATTCAAATAAAAAAAGTGAATTACGGCTTCTTGCTCCAATTGTCAAGGCAGAGACTGTCATATTTGGATAAGCTTATGTCTGTTTGTCAGCATTTTTGTTTCAAGCGATCTGCTTAAATTTGAATTTTTATGTAATGCCAAGAGAAGAAGTTTCATTCGTAAGTACTTTCACTTAAATCAGATTTTAGGTTTCGTTGCTTTTGGATATTATTAATAATTAGTTTAATGGGGATTAGAAGTTTGCCTTTGCTGCATTTAGTTCTTGTTTGGAAATATCCTGCAAAAGGATCTGATTTATCTCCCCTGGGATGTGCTCAAGTTGCAATGTTGCATGATCTAATTTAAATTCTTGATTCGCTTTTCTCAGAAGAAGTTCCTGAGAAATGGATGGAAGCACCAGATATACTTTCTCTTCGCTCCTTGGATCGCAAATTTGTTTTTCCTGGTAACTATTTTTTGTTCCTTTGTTTCTTCTCACTGGCACACGTGTATAGTTTCAAATTTATGTTTGTAGGTCCTTGAATTTTTCTTTCTTATATGCTTTGCTTTTGTCCTTAGGTGAACAAATCCATATACTAATATGTCTGTCTGCATGTAAGCAAGATACTGAAATTATTACACCATTTAAAGTTGCCGCTGTTATGAATAAAAATTGGATTGGAAAAGGCAATGATAAACAAAATGGAGACATTGAAGGTCCAAAAGATCCAGTTACTCAGAGAGTGGACTTGAGTGCTGGTCGGCTACATGATCAAAATGGGATGGAAGGGGTTGAGTCTCAAAAGGATGTTCCAACCGGTGAATCTCTCCTCAGAATGGAAGATTACAGACGGCAGACAAAACAATTGTTGCAAAATTTCAAAAGTTCACATTTTTTTGCTCGAATTGCGCAGTCATATGAACCACTTTGGACTAAAAGAAGAGTGCAAAAATACGAATTCGCGACTTCTGAAACATTCAAAAAAAATTTGAGTGGAGATTCTTTAGAAACGGAAAAGATTATGAAAAAGAAGAATTCAACTAATGCGGCGATTGACAGAGGTAAATTTGATGCTCGTACATCAGGGGGGTTAGTAAGAGATGCTGCCAAATGTTGTTCCCTTCCAAATGGAGACATAGTGGTATGTTTCACACAGACCGTAAAGAATTTCATAGGTCTTATTTCTTATATCAGAAGATGTACTTGCTGCATAGATTATCTAATCGATAATATATCTTAATTTACAGTTCATACACATATTCTCATTACTGTGTAATTAGCTACTAAGATCCTAAAGCTGGAACATACTAAAGTTTTTACCCATGTTATACTATTTCCTGATTTTAGGAATTCTTATATTAATGATGCCTGGAGCATCAACCATGCAGTTCAAGTCTGAGCTAGGACATCTTTGTGATGGTTTACTCATTTGTTATGGCAATCACTATTGTGTGGGGTATGTGGGTGCTCATTGATGCCTTGCTTTAAAAGTAGAATCTACCAGTTATGAGTCTTGTGACTTTTATCAGGCAGTATTTTTTTAATAGATGAGTTGAAACATAAAGTTTAGCAAACACAAAGTGTAAACATGTAAATCGTGCTATTCACATGTACACAAAAACACTTGGAAGTTTTGCATTTGTTCATTTACCTAGTCTTTGCTTTAACTTTTACACTTGCAAGATTATGAGGACTTTTGGTTTTTTAATTATTGTTTTATTTGAAAGCCGGAGCTAATTGTTCCCCTCTTAGTTCTTGTTTTATTTAATTACTGTATTTTTTCTTCTTACATGATGGTTTGTGGTTGCCTTGATTTGTAGGTATCGATACTTATTTGAATTCGGTCTCTTGTTTGGAAGGATACAGGTGCTATTACAGTTAAATATCGGTGTTGACTTCGTGAGAGATCCCATCCTGGAGATTCTTCAATTTGAAATGTATCAAGAAAGAAATTCAATTATGGAGAACATGCATGCTCCAGCTTCAGAGAAGCTGGAAACTTCTGGTGATCTTTTAAAATGGTTGCTTCCTGTGGATAATTCTAGTCTTCCACCAGCTCGAGCGGTATCGCCTTCTGTGTTGAGCTCTAGTTCAAGTATTCGGAACTCGCCCACAAAACCTACCATATCTGGATCTTCTGGTTCTCAACTATTCTCTTTTGGTAATTTTAGAAGTTATTCTATGTCCTCACTTCCTCAAAATTCAGCACCACCGCCTTCATTTGTCACAACTTCTAATTCAAAACCAAGTTTTGAACCAGAAGATTGGAATCAATTTTCATTCCGTAAGTTTGTAGAAAGTGGAAAAAGCAGAAATGAAGGACTTCTATCTTTCCGAGGTGTACCACTGGAGCCGGAAAGATTTTCTGTTAGGTGTGGTTTAGAAGGAACTTTTATACCTGGGAGAAGGTGGAGGAAAAATATAGAAATAATTCAACCCGTAGAAATCAATTCTGTATCTGTTGATTGCAATACGGATGATCTTCTTTGTGTTCATGTAAAGGTGTGGTTTTTACTATTTCTATTCCTCAGTCCTGCCTGCCATAATTTTTTTCTTAGCTTGATTGAAGATTAGTTAGTTTTTATGAATGTCTTTTCCGTAGGAAAAGCCCAAGTTTTTCTGATTGGCTTTGTTTAGTCTTTCTAATACACCAATTGATATAGAATGTTTCTTTCCCCGCAGAATGTTTCCCCAGAATATGCTTCAGATATTGTGGTGTTTATAGATGCCATAACAATAACATTTGAAGAGACATCAGCTGATGGACCACCATTAAATTTACCGATTACATGCATAGAAGCTGGAAATGATTACCATTTGCCAAATTTAGCACTGAGGTTTGTGTCTTTCGGAAAATATATTAACTTGCAAACTGCAACTTGAAAAATCAGGAACTTCCTCTATTGACATGTTTGCTGCATGTCTCTACATCTGTTAAAATCACAAGCCCGGGATTGCGAAGCTCGTTGAGGTTTCCTTTCACGTTCTTTTCTCTATCAAATTCATGTGAAAATTCAATTTGCATGAAAACCTCATTTTACCTGTTCGAGATGATTTCTTCTTTCACTTTCTTCTCTATCAAATTCATGTGTAAATTCAAACTTGCATGGAAACCCGAACTTTACCTGTTCGAGATGATTACTTTATTTGGTTTTCACCTTTCCTTCTATTGGATTACAGAAATGTTTTCTATCATCGCATATCTTAAAGATACTTTTTCTGGGGTGGTGTTCATTGGCTAACGTTTGAATAAAAAAGTTTCATAATATACATCAAGTTAACTTTATCCATGATTTGTGATGAGGCATAATTGTTTCTCATGTAAACATCTGCTGAAATTTAATGATAAATGTGCTTCCTGGGATTGGAGCCTATAAATTTTGGTGCTGCGGATGTGATAACTTATCTCCCAAGCTCTAAAAAATACAGCATACACCTCAACACTTAAGTGTACAAGGATCTATTTCTTTGAAAAGAATTGTTCACTTGAAAAAGGGATAGAATTGTTTTCCTTTGCAATAGAAGCTTGCATTTGTTCTCTTATGAACTTTTATCATTTTTTAACTTGCTGTTCCTCATTCCATAAGTAGTATTTTGTGGTGTTAACTGGCAGATGACCACTTGCTTTTGTTTTTTGCTTGGTGCTTGACCCAAAAGTTTTGACAGATTAAATGTGCTATAAAATTGTGACAGGAGAGGCGAAGAACATTCTTTTATTCTCAAACCAGCAACTTCTTTGTGGAGAGGTCCCAAGGGTAATAGCGGCAGGTAATTTACAACCATCGTGCTTGCCAGCTGGAAGTGCCGCATCAAGTCGGCAAAACTTCTCCATTTCTGAAGGAAAACAAAGTGCTTCATCAGCTGATCAATATGCTATTCTTGTATCATGTCGATGCAACTATACTGGTATAAGTTCAAAATTACTTCTTTTCCGAGATGACTCTTAAGAGAACCTTATAATCACTGTACTTATACTCTGTCTCCATATTTGTAGAATCTAAGTTGTTCTTCAAGCAGACGACAAGTTGGCGGCCTCGGATTTCGAGAGATCTTATGATCTCCGTTGCATCTGAAATGTCAAAGCAAACACTTGGGTCAGATGGGACCCAACTTCCAGTTCAGGTTATATACGAATACAAGCAACCAATTTCTTCCATCTGAAATTTTAAATTTCATCATATGCTCTTCAAATCTTCAGGTCTTAACTCTTCAAGCATCAAATTGGACATCAGACGATCTGACGCTTACAGTTCTTGCCCCTGCATCATTTACTTCTCCTCCTTCTGTGGTGTCTTTGAGTAATTCACCGTCCTCACCACTAAGTCCTTTTGGTTCTTCTGTTGAGTTGTCAGAGAGAACAAATACTGATAGGCGAGGAACTGCTGTGCGGCACCTGAGTTCAGTGACTATGGATGAAGGACAGAAAGTGGAAGATGGTCTACAATCAGTTCCGTTGAATGAGGAACACAGTTCTTATCTGATGTGATGCCTAGTAACGATCTTGGTTGTACACATTTATGGTTACAGAGTAGAGTTCCACTTGGGTAATCATCTCTCATCCAGTTTTCCTCTTGGACTCAATTTTGTCTTAATCACATTTAAAATACATCTCTCTTTGCACCAGATCCGTCCCTTCTCACTCTCAGGCAACCATCAAGCTTGAAGTTCTCCCATTGACAGATGGCATTATTACTCTTGATTCTCTGCAAATAGATGTCAAAGAGAAAGGTAAGCAATAATAGTTCTTAATCAGATCTGTTCCTGGCTCTCTTCCATTCTGCCTTTCCATATCCTAATGCTGTTGTCGTACAACTTTAGTAGAATACCATTTCATGAAGTGGTCGATAATTTTACGGAGTACTTGTTTTTAGGTTCTAGGTTATAGCCATGTCTTACGTGTCTTCCTTTAATTCTACCGAATTATAGCTTTCAGCGAGACCTGGTATCTTCTTATCACTCCATTTCTTTTGTTCGAGACCGGTACAATGATAAGATGAGTTCCCAAGCCAATCCTTGAATTTGCTTCATCTTTGCAATGAAGTCAACACTTATTGGATTCAAATTCTAATTCTTTTCTTCAACCCAGTGTGCCTGCAAATTATATAGCAACACTTTAATTGATGTCCCAGAAGTCTGAACATTCTTACCTAGAAATATGGAAGTTACTAGAGAATTGGAGCTAGACATTTTGAGGAGGATGAATATTTTTAGCTATAATACCGAAGAGCAAATATAATAATAAATCAGAAAATCAATAAATTCAGAGAGAGCACGTAAAGTTTGGTGTTTTTTCCATACGAAGATGGAGGTGATTGCCTGCGCTCGTCCCCTTGAATCCTTCTTGATTACATTACAAACTTGATATTGATGGACAAATCACTTGTATCTACATGGGTCATTTGAATTTTTCCCATAAATGAATGAAATCAACAGATGCTCACTATTACCTTTTTAGTCCCTTTTATCTGATGACTGTTCTCATGATGCTCGATTTACCATTGAAGCATTTTGCACTCTATTGGTATGACAGGTTTTACTTGTGTACCCGAGCATTCGCTGAAGATTTATGCAACTTCCAGCATCTCCACTGGTGTGATCTGAGGTCGTTTCATTTGAAGTTTTGATCATTTTAGATATCATCTTGGAAACATAACGCAAAATTACGGTTGTCCCCGAGTTGGCTCTTTTTCATTTCACCTGAGGTGATGTTATTGTATGAGTTATATATCTTGTCGAAGGCCAAATTCAAGACCAAGTTAGTCAGAGTTGGTTTTTTGTTGTGTTTTACTTGAAATTGATTCCTCTTGATAGATAGGAAAAAATACAAAATCTTGCCTGATAAACTCTCATCTAGGGGTGTCGAAATCCGACACGACCCACCAACCCGACACGGTTCAACCTGAAAAAAATAAGGTGTGGAGTTTTCGGGTTCGGGTCAAATCGAGTTGGACCCGATAGCTGACCCGAAAAAATGATCGAGTCGAGTTGGGTTCAACCCGGGTTGACCTGAAAATTTAATTTTTTTAAAAATATATAATTAATAAATAATGTCTACATTTTTATATATTTTATGTCTGAAAAAATATTTATTGTATATTTATATAATAAATTTTCATAATGTAATATTTATTTTGAACATTTTTTTATTTTTTAAATAATTGTTTATTTGATTTAGTAAATATACTTTATTTTTTTACGATTAGACTTTCAAATTTAAATAATATATATGAGGGAGTTTTTGTTATTTGAGGGAGTTTTTGTTATTATGTGTTTAAATTTAAATATTATTATTATTATTTGAATTTTATTTAATTTTCTTTAAAAAATTCAAAATCGGGTTGATTCGAGTTCAAGTTCGGGTTGAGAGTTTTCGAGTTGCGGGTTGGATTCGAGTTGGGACAATTTTTGAATAGTACTATTGCTTAACTCGATTTAACTCACCCGAATTGACACATCTGTTCTCGTCTTTTACCATTTTATGGTCTTTCGATGTATTAACTTGAAAATAAAGTGATCCTACCATGCTTGAGCCAATTGTAGGACCCACTACGCCGAGAAAAAATTGGACCTGTCGCAAAATCCTGGTTGAACTCGGAAACCCGTTGAGTATTGACACGTTTTTTTTATTCTACTACACATTAAAAATATAGTACCTTGATCAGAATTACATTCAAAACAATAATATTTTAATAATTAATTAGTAACAAGTAACGAGAATATTGTGAATTAAGTTTAAAAATTATAACATTTATTATTTAATATGAAATATAAATATATTATTAATATATAACAAGTTGGGTTCATTAAAACCCACCGTTTGACAACCCTAACTCCCATACAAGGTCCAAACTACACATCTTAACCTATCTGAAGGCTACGTCAAACTTTTAGACTTCTGTTGCCATCGTGTAGAAGGATCAATGTTCGGAAAAGCGATAGGAAATCGGCCACCCACCATCTAATATCTAGACGTTTTGCTTAGGCAGGTTTTTTCGGTCTTTGACGGTTTTTTTACTTTAAATATCTGATTCTTCTTTTTCATCTTAATATTTCTTTAATAATTCATTTTATCGAATTCAAACTCAAAATTCATGGCATATTCATCGTCTTCGTTATAAACAAATTGATTAACAAATATGTAAAATATTTTTTTAAAAAAAATTAAAATAAAAAATTATGTATTAATCTAAGCGATGCGGATTTTGAGCCGCCTAAACGACGATTAGACGACCGATTAATATCTAAAAATCAGGACGATGGGCAACCGTCTAGCTTCCTAAGCGCTCGCTTTTAGAAAAGTGAGAAGGAAAAGCTTATCGCACCGTCAAGATTGAACAAGACATCACCCCCACCTCCGACAAGGATTCCGAATGTCACATTCGATCTATTTAGCACCATGTACTTGTAATGTTGACTTCCAAAATTATATATATATATATATATATATATATATATGTATATATATATATATATATATATATATATATATATCATCTGGCTTATGTTCTTCATGAAGCATTCGGACCGGGGCTGCCTGAATAGAAGGTACTTAAATAAAAGTACAAATTACAAGACGTATCGATGGAAAAGAAATTGCACGTGTCGAACATGAGAGATAAATTGAACAAGTATGGTCGTCTCCAACGAAATAAGAAGAAAAGAAATAGATTGGAAAGAATACATCGGAAAAATTTAAACAAAGTTCCCCGGAGAATGAACTCCGGGAAGAGATGAAAAGTTAGATACAAATTATCTATTTTTGAAACAAACCTCAGTTCCTAGAAATAATATCTTCTCGGTGGAGCGGTGAAATGCACAAAGCCCTTATCACTTAGTTTTCGACTAATTTTTGGCCTAATTCTTCTTCTGATGATCGATAATGGATTGCTATGTAGATAAAATATCTATATACACATATATTATATACATAAGTATATACACTGGACTCATAGTGGCTAGTGGCTTATTTTTAATAATCAAATTCCAAAAAACCTTACTTTTTTTTAATGTCAAAAATGTGTGTAATATTGACTTCCAAAATTTTATATATATATATATATATATATATATATATATATATATATATATATATATATATATATATTAGCCGCTTTGGTATATGCAATGCGTGTGTGAAATATTACACGAATATTATGTATGACAGGGACGTGATATATCAATATTTTAAAAACATTTTGTTATAAATTATGTTTAATATTAAAGAATAAATATTTCAAACGTTGCTGTAAAAATATTTTAGATAAGTCCAAAATTATACCATGACCCCGAAACAGTTATTCTATGGTTCTGCTAAGTTATAATAACTAGTTACTCTGCACACGTGATGTATGTGTATATAGTACTTTTTTATTATTATCGATGAACTAAATTGAAATTTGACAAATTATGGAGAGACTAAATTATTTGAATTGTTGAAATAAAAAAATAAAAATAAAAGTATTTGTTGAATTTTTTTTTTAAAAAAACAAAAGTGTAATATTAGTATCGTATATGGGTAAAGTTGAA
The DNA here is from genome assembly GCF_022965805.1 of Primulina eburnea. NCBI lineage: Eukaryota > Viridiplantae > Streptophyta > Magnoliopsida > Lamiales > Gesneriaceae > Primulina > Primulina eburnea. The sequence goes on from NC_133118.1 coordinate 25,203,977, forward strand.
AGAAAAAATCGGTGCCTTTCCTAAGTGGTTACTGTGGGGACCCGGACGCTAATCTTTTTCTTAATCTTCTTTTGGGATTTAATTATCAGTTAAGATAAAACAGGGTCTAAATTTTTTTTTTTTTAAATACAAGTGCGGAAGGTAATGGCATCAATTTATTATACAAATCAGTATAATAGTACAAGTCTTGTACAACATGTTTCTAGATCAAATTAATCTAAGGTTTAACTACTAAATTCAAGTATTAACCCAGGTCTACAATAAGTCCGGAATCACCACGCTAAACTCGTCTTCTCTCATCATCCTCTGATCCCGATCTTGTCCCACCTGTTGTCATGCACACATACAAAACAAGACAACAGCCGGATAACTCCGGTGAGAATAAATCCCAGTATAAAACATGGTAAACACGCATATACCTAAAGTAAATCATGAAATATTCTATCATGAATAACTTAAAAACAATAGATTTCATAATCTATGAAATTAACTCAAAATAAGCATGCAACTCAGATCAGATAAACATGCTACTCAAATCAAATCATAAAAACATGCTATCATGACTGAAAGCAATAAAAATGGGTTTCATAGTCTATGAAACCACATCCATAAACGCATGCAGTTCTAGTCAAATTATGTCTAGACTCGACTCAACTATAACTCTAGGGATCCCGGTGTGAATAAGACGTCACTGATCTGTCACCTACCCTCCCAATCGGGGTGTCGTACGTCTTATTCCTAGACTTCGGTCTGATCTGTATCGACATCTACAATAGGAGAGGTGATTTTCTCCTAAGCTGCGATATCACCGAACGTCTAGAAGTTTGACTGTTCTGTCAAGACTCCCTATCTTAAATGCAATGAATAACAATCTGTAAACAAAGCATAATCATCTCAAAAGATGTGGATATATCATCTATAAACACATCATAATCATATCATAAAATAAACAACAATAATTCTAGTATGTGATTTTATTGAGAAACTCAAATAGGATCTCATTTGAGTTGTATCTTCCCGAATATCACATGAATTATACCTTTGTCTTCCAGGTCTGACGAAGACGAAGTCTGGTATTCCAATCTGTCCATACCTGATCTGGAAATGACAATCACATAGATACAATATCAGTATATATCTCAGTTCATAATCTGTTCTGATTAATATTCAAATCAATACAACATCTGATCAATGTCAACGATATAACAATGAAATCTCAATCACTATCAAATCTGATCAGATGTCAGTCTGCTGATGTTTCGACGGCATAACAATACAATCTGAATAACCTCGTCAGTCTCAACATCCCAGATATAATACTAGAACTCATAATCAATACTAATATAACTCATAATCTCAATATCGGTACATTCAAAATCAGTAATATACAATTTTGATATCAAAATCTCAGTCAATATCTTTTAAAAAAATCATAACAATTACAGAAACAGTCTGTTCTTTAATCTGACTTCAATTCTACACTGCCTACGGTAGTAGAAACACCATATCTGAATCATATTCGATTCTAGAAACATCATATTTTCAAAACATCTCAAAACGTAACAAAACTTACGTCCTTGTGTAGCTCGAGTCAAGAGGAACACGATACCGCGTTCGGATTCAAATTATGATGAACGGATCTTTCACAATCGCAAATCTAAAAGGTGTAAGGATTTTTCTCTCAAAGCTTCGACCTCCTTTTCTGAAATTCTGAAGGAAAACGTGTCATTCCTATATATATATACTGCATGCAACACCAGGAAACGTGGCTTATTTTTCAAGCTCCACGCATGACCGCGGGTGCGGTGTGTTCAGCAGCGTGGGTGCGCTCATGCTTCGGCAGCACTTTCATTTTCTGAATTTTGACGACCACGGGTGCGGTCTTGTTCGTATCGCGGGTGCGGTCCCCCTACTGTAGCTGCACCGCGGGTGCGGTCCTTTTTGCACCGCGGGTGCGGTGTGGCTACGGCCTTTCTTACAAAAATCCATAATTTATGACCGCGGGTGCGGTCATGTTTTGCACCGCGGATGTGGTCTTGCAAACCCTTTTTTCTCATGTCTTTTCTTCCCTCATTGCATGTCATGCATTCTAATGTCTTCCGAGTCTCACGTTAATGAAGATTGATAATCTTGGTTTATCAATTCTATAATTCTCGGGCATTACATTTCTCCCCCTCTTAGATCTGAGTTCGTCCTCGAACTCATAAGCAATCAATTCAGATATATTAGAAGAAATGTATAACAGAGTTTAAATCAAAGTCTCATCTCAATGAATCCATTCTGTAATCTCTTTCTTGTATCAACCTCTGATTTCAAATCTGGAATAAGACTTCATGAAGTATATTATCATAATACTTCTTAAACTAACTCTAGCGGAATCAATCTTGCCATGTTGGTTATACAACATCCGTATAGACCAATCACAGTTCATAGCAAAACAATACCAGTAGTTGTTATCCAATCTATTTATCCCAATCAAGGACATATACAGTCTTCAGCTTCAAATACCAATCGTCATCATCCGACGTTGGTTTCTTAAATCTGTTCATTCTGAACTATTTTCATCTTCCTTCGAATTTTCTTCAAAAGAAATCTGTAGTATTCACCGTATATTGTCTTGTCTATAACTATCTCATTACCCATCTGATAAGTTGATAGCTATTGTCATGCAGTGATACTAAATCATATCAATTAGCGCTAACATCCAGCACTCTATAACTCTACCAACATCTTCCAATATCTGTATAATACATTCTGACTGTCTGTCAATCTGTAACACGATCTAAGAGAAAGCTCATGGTATACTCTGTCATAAGTACAAATCACCCGGAAATCACAATCTGATATACTCTATTTCTGTATTCTAATTATTCTGACCATTTTTCCTGACATCGATCTGTGTCATTTGGTCATGTTTGTACGTTATCTGGTACAAACTAATAGATATAGATTGAACAATCTGTCAATCACAATCATATCATATCATAATCTGGAAAGTATTATAGTAATCTTATTACGAAATTCATCGAATTATACTCCCCATTTCTCATCAGAAATTTACAAATTCTGTAATAAATCTTCTGATTTCTATTTTTCTGTCTTTTCTGTTAGCGATTCAGACATATCAGTACAATTTCTGCCAACATTTCAATACAATTTCTGTCATATTTCATCTGTCTATATCACAACTATCTGTTCAAATATCATACATTTTCAATCATCAGACTGAAAACTGAATCCACTATGGTGCATTTCTGACCCTATCCGTGATTTCAGATCTGAACTACTGACATAACAAATCAGTTAATAACATAAATTAAAGAAAATATACCTACCTGGTATTCTGTTCTGACTATCGATATCAATTCTGTTAACAACTCTGAAACATTCTGATATCACAAGATAATCATTCTTATACGGTACAAATCACATATCTGCTATTCTGCTCGATATTCTGATTCAAGTTCTGAACATTCTGATCACATTTCTGAACTGCTGAAATTCTCAAATTCAACTCTGATTCGGATTGAACTGTATATACTCTCACCGGTTCACAATAATCTGTAGCATATACGGATTCAAAACAACAGTAATATCCAATCAGAGACGAAATATCAATATCCTAAACAGATCTAGTGAGTTCAGTGAACTCATAAAACAATGATTTCTGATAAATATCTTCATGTCATTCTGATCAACTGTTATATATCATCTGCAAATCAAATATGCTCCCCAAAACAATATAAGATATCTCAAATACTGATTTAGAACAATAACAATATTCAGAAGATATAAAGCAACAGTCGAATAAAATAATCAGCCAAATCAGACAAAATACATTCCTGACATTTCTGACATTTCTGATCTTTCTGATATCGATATCGTTATCAGCCCCTGATCACTATCTGAACTGTATCAAAATCAATCTGTATACTAACTTCAGATATCGCATACTCTGAATACAATCTGTTTCAAGCAGGATTCTTATCTGAACAATTTCTGTATACAATCATTCTAGTTCTCAAAATATTCAATACACTCTTCAGATATTCGATTCGATCAATCAAATGCTGCAATTATATCAAAATCTCATAGATATAACAAGCATAGAATCATCAGAACATCTCTGAAGATACTGAAACACACCAAAGAGCAACACTAAATCAGATGTGTTGGTACTCCTCTACTGATCTTTCAATTCATTCTGTACATTCAATATTATTTTGTACTGAATTATAAAACAACAGTCAGTATCTGATCTAAATTCAATTCTGAAATCTATCTTTCTGATATAAAGCAAATCTAAAATCTTATCTGACAATATCAGTCAATTCGCACATCATTGGCAAATCTGCCAATGCTACGCTCAATTTCAGTACATCTACTGAATACATAAGGATACCATCTGTTCCTTTCTGTAAAAATCGAGTCATAGACAATCTAAATATCACAAGAATTCTAAATCTAGAATAATTACTGTGACATCTCTAGTCATTAACCATATCTGGTCTGAATCTTGTACTCTCCCGAAAGAAATCTATAATAGTTCTGTACTTGTTCAGCATATTAACATCAATAATGCGGTCAAATAAGAAACACAAGTACGTCAAAATCTAACTCAATCTCAGTCTCATCTTACTGTAGTATACAATATGTCACAGAAATCTCTGAAATCAATCTTTCTTTCTCACGAAGTAAGAATATCATTACTACAGTAAACACAGGCCCAACAGGTACCACATATATCAATGCAATTCAGTCAAAGATAATCGTAGGGGATGCATTAGTATATATCAATACATATGCAATCTAATCATAAAAGAATAGTACCTGTCACTATATCATCAAGTGCCTCTTGGGTCTGTTCCTCGGTCACTGCCACCAGATGGTCCAGCTCCCTGAAATCTGCGGGAACCTCTTTGTGGGCAGACTCTTGCAAAATGTCCAGGCTGTCTACAAATATTGCATCTACCAAGCACTCCTTGACATTGCTATGAGGAATGTCTCCCTCCGCAAGTTCTGCAGTACACTCCAGTGTAACTCGGACTAGAATCACTAGAACTAGAGGAACCACTCCCTAACTTCTTGAATGGCTTCTTTCGAGCTTTCAGCAATTCTTGCTTTCCACTCGTGCTGCCGCGATCAAATCGAAGAGGGGATTGCTGTGTCTGGGGTTGTATCGCACATACCCTTGTTAGTTGTCTAATCAGACTCGCCTCTGCTCGCTTCGCTTTACTCAAGACATCAGCAAAATGGTGAGGTCGTTGTATATTCATCAATGCAACGATCTCCGAGTTCAATCCTCTGATGAATTGATCCGCTACAACTTCATCATTCCCAATCAAATGAGGAGCAAAACGCAGTAGAGTAGAGAATTTAGCCACATATCCTTCAATATTCAATTGAACTTGGCTCAAATTCTCAAACTCTGCTTTCTTGTCCTCTCGGTACGAGGCTGAGAAAAATCTTCGATAAAATTCAGTTCTGAATATTTCCCACGAAATCCCTGTACCTCTCTGTTCGAACATTCTTTTACTGGTAATCCACCAATTCCTGGCGGCTTCTCGTAACTGATAAGGCACCATTTTAACTCTCTGTTCATCTGTACAATCAAGTAAATCGAACAGTATTTCCATATCATCAAACCAGTTCTGACAATCTTCGGACGTCTCGATACCATTCAGAATCGGCAGCTGCAATAACTGAAATTCTTTCATTTTTATTTCCATCTGAGTTTCTGCTGCATCTATCTGTTCAGACGAAGTACTATCCCTCTCTGGAATTCTCCGAGGCGGTATATCTGAATATCAAACAAATTAATACACAATCTATATAATCCGTTTCAGCCCTCCTCTGATCATATACCTCTGATTCAGACTCGGTTCTGATTCAATCTTGATAATTACATGTTGTAGTCAACTCATATAAACAAACAACATGTAATAGGGAAAGCAATAAATCATGCTAGCACACACAATGTAAGTCAACATTAAAATAATTCTCATGCTAGCAATCACATGCAAGGAAAGAAAATTCAATCTACCCCGCTCATTCTCTTCTATCTCAATCTATCTCAGTCTAAAGGATATATCAATTCTGACTATCTCAATCTAAAGGATCTATCGCTCTGATACCACCTATTGTGGGGACCCGGACGCTGATCTTTTTCTTAATCTTCTTTTGGGATTTAATTATCAGTTAAGATAAAACAGGGTCTAAATTTTTTTTTTTAAATACAAGTGCGGAAGGTAACGGCATCAATTTATTATACAAATCAGTATAATAGTACAAGTCTTGTACAACATGTTTCTAGATCAAATTAATCTAAGGTTTAACTACTAAATTCAAGTATTAACCCAGGTCTACAATAAGTCCGGAATCACCACGCTAAACTCGTCTTCTCTCATCATCCTCTGACCCCGATCTTGTCCCACCTGTTGTCATGCACACATACAAAACAAGACAACAGCCGGATAACTCCGGTGAGAATAAATCTCAGTATAAAACATGGTAAACATGCATATACCTAAAGTAAATCATGAAATATTCTATCATGAATAACTTAAAAACAATAGATTTCATAATCTATGAAATTAACTCAAAATAAGCATGCAACTCAGATCAGATAAACATGCTACTCAAATCAAATCATAAAAACATGCTATCATGACTGAAAGCAATAAAAATGGGTTTCATAGTCTATGAAACCACATCCATAAACGCATGCAGTTCTAGTCAAATCATGTCTAGACTCGACTCAACTATAACTCTAGGGATCCCGGTGTGAATAAGACGTCACTGATCTGTCACCTACCCTCCCAATCGGGGTGTCGTACGTCTTATTCCTAGACTTCGGTCTGATCTGTATCGACATCTACAATAGGAGAGGTGATCTTCTCCTAAGCTGCGATATCACCGAACGTCTAGAAGTTTGACTGTTCTGTCAAGACTCCCTATCTTAAATGCAATGAATAACAATCTGTAAACAAAGCATAATCATCTCAAAAGATGTGGATATATCATCTATAAACACATCATAATCATATCATAAAATAAACAACAATAATTCTAGTATGTGATTTTATTGGGAACTCAAATAGGATCTCATTTGAGTTGTATCTTCCCGAATATCACATGAATTATACCTTTGTCTTCCAGGTCTGACGAAGACGAAGTCTGGTATTCCAATCTGTCCACTACCTGATCTGGCAATGACAATCACATAGATACAATATCAGTATATATCTCAAGTTCATAATATGTTCTGATCAATATTCAGATCAATACAACATCTGATCAATGTCAACGATATAACAATGAAATCTCAATCACTATCAAATCTGATCAGATGTCAGTCTGCTGATGTTTCGATGGCATAACAATACAATCTGAATAACCCCAGTCAGTCTCAACATCCCAGATATAATACTAGAACTCATAATCAATACTAATATAACTCATAATCTCAATATCGGTACATTCAAAATCAGTAATATACAATTATGATATCAAAATCTCAGTCAATATCTTTTAAAAAAATCATAACAATTACAGAAACAGTCTGTTCTTCATTACAGAAACAGTCTGTTCTTTAATCTGACTTCAATTCTACACTGCCTACGGTAGTAGAAACACCATATCTGAATCATATTCGATTCTAGCAACATCATATTTTCAAAATATCTCAAAACGTAACAAAACTTACGTCCTTGTGTAGCTCGAGTCAAGAGGAACACGATACCGCGTTCGGATTCAAATTCTGATGAACAGGATCTTTCACAATCGCAAATCTAAAAGGCGTAAGGATTTTTCTCTCAAAGCTTCGACCTCCTTTTCTGAAATTCTGAAGGAAAACGTGTCATTCCTATATATATACTGCATGCAACACCAGGAAACGTGACTGATTTTTCAAGCTCCACGCATGACCGCGGGTGCGGTGTGTTCAGCAGCGCGGGTGCGCTCATGCTTCGGCAGCACTTTCATTTTCTGAATTTTGACGACCGCGGGTGCGGTCTTGTTCGTACCGGGCGGTCCCCCTACTGTAGCTGCCGGGTGGGTGTGACTACGGCCTTTCTTACAAAATTCCATAATTTATGACCGCGGGTGCGGTCATGTTTTGCACCGCGGGTGCGGTCTTGCAAACCCTATTTTCTCATGTCTTTTTTTCCCTCATTGCATGTCATGCATTCTCATGTCTTCCGAGTCTCACGTTAATGAAGATTGATAATCTTGGTTTATCAATTCTATAATTCTCGGGCATTACAGTTACTATCATGTGCTCAACTATAATAAAATAGAAAAGATACATACATACATACTTTTTAATTTTGGTTTAAAATCTGGCTGAAAGTGGCTAACTTGCTTCATCATCTTTGTTTTGTTTGGTAAATGAACAACTGGAGGAGAGGATAAACATTTTTGTAACAGAATAGATGCTTTTTAGCCTATGGAGAAATTGACCTGATTGCCAATATAAATTCAACGGATGTACAATATTTTGAGTTAGGCAGGGTTAGTGGAAAGTTGGACGGACGATATTTTGTTATTTACGACCAAATTTCAGTGTTACTTTTTCAACTACGTAGGATCGAATGTTTGATGTTTTTTTTTATAAAAATAGAACTCACCGTAACGACGTTAATCATATATTTTGAACCTAGCATAACCCAATTGTGATATTTCAAAGTCTCTCGATCGATCAATTATTTTTTTTTCAACAATTATATTTTTATTTTGCACATATGATAAAATACATGCAATTTATATCATTTCATATAAATGTGACAAATTCCACATGTAACTCAATGGACAGTTATATATTAGATCAAGATAAAAAGTGCACCTCATGTTATGGAGTCGAGTATTGTGGGGACCCGGACGCTAATTCATTCTTAATTGTCTTTAGGGATTATTTAATCATTTATAATAAACAGGGTCTAAATTTTTTTTCCTAAAATACACAGCGGAAACGTAATGTAATTAAATTCAAATTACATATTAAACATAACATACAATTATTGTATGATCTACAATAATCCGACTAGGTTCAACTACAAGTCAGTGCTGAATCCTAAGTTGCTTGAAAGCCCGGATCTCCACGCTATCTAGTCCAGCCTCGATCTCTTCTTGACCCTGATCCTAGCCCACCTGTTGCCATGCACACATACAAACAAGACAACAACCGGATAACTCCGGTGAGATATAAATATCCCAGTATAAATCATGTATACATGCAATCATATAAACAATATAAAAGCATATAATATCAAATCCTATCCCATATCAAAATCATGATATGAATCAATAATAGGAATAAATCATATTCTAAACGTGTACCCTAATCCGGAACATAAATCAATATCAAGAATAAATCCTATTCTAAATATGTACCACTATCAGGAACATGAGTGAGTCTCATGTGAGACCGTCTCACGGGTCATAATCCGTGAGACGGGTCAATCCTACCCATATTCACAATAAAAAGTAATACTCTTAGCATAAAAAGTAATACTTTTTCATGGATGACCCAAATAAGAGACCCGTCTCACAAATATGACCCGTGAGACCGTCTCACACAAGTTTTTACCCAGGAACATACATAGACATGTACCATATTCAGGAACATAAATCAGTATTAATCAATACAATAATATATAACTGTCACTCAGTCCAGTGACTCTACATTTTAGACTAGACTCAATCCTAGCCTAGGGATCCCGATTTCCAGACATTGGCATTTCATATCGACCAACAGTAATAGAAAAGACTCCAGTTCTATCCACGTCGATATCGTATCGATCACCAGTAATAGAGAAGCTCTGTTTCTATTCACATCAGTATAGTACCGATCACCAGTAATAGAAAAAACTCCGATTCTATCCACATCGATATAACATCGATCAACAGTAATAGAAGAAGTTATAATTCTATCCACATCGATACAATACTGATCACCAGTAATAGAATGAGCTATAATTCTATCCACATCGATAGCCAATTATCCAGTAGCAGACTATGGCACTTCCGCCAATACAATATCTTATGACATCGTGCAATGTGCCCGTGGTACTCCTACCACTATCAGACACTTCTGTCATAAGACTATTCGTCTAATACCTGTTATCTATAATTCACGAGAACAAGTATATCAATCAACTCAATGCAAATATCAATGCAATAAAATCAAGTATGTGATTTAGGGGAACTCGAGTCAAACCTCCCTTGAGTTGTGCAATCCCAACTCAACATTAATTTATACATTTATCTTCTCGCTCAGAAGAAGAAGAAGAATTCCCGACTCTATCTCGGTCCATTCTCAATCTGATAATAACAATACCGAACAGATATAATATCAATAAACAACTCAATTTAATACATGTTCTGATCAATACTCAAATCAACACATAATCTGATCAATGTCAAGTCAAGACACAATCTAATCCATATCGACGATATCACGATATAATCGAAATCACTACTGAATCTGATCAATATCAATTGACTGATGTTTCGACGGCATAACAATACTGTCTGGATAACCCCGTCAGTCCAAACATCACAGATATAAAACCAGAACTCATAATCAATATCGATACTAGTCATAATCTCAAAAACCATACATATCTGATATGAATTCTCAGTCAAATTGTCTCCAAAAATCATAACAATTACATAATCAATCTGTTCTTCAATCTGAATTCGATTCTATGATGTCTAACATGACAAGAACATCATATATGAATCCTACTCAATTCTGACAATATCATAATTCCAGAACATGTCAAAACGTAGCAAAACTTACGTCCAGTTGTAGCCTACGTTGATAGGAACTCGGTACTGTACTCAGATTCAAAATCTGACGGACGGATTGAAATAAAAAGGCGTAAGGATATTCGTGAATCTTCCTCGGCCCTTTCTTCAATTCTGCTTTCTTCAATTCTGAGGAGAATTAAACGTTTGTATGCATATATATATATATATATATATATATATATATATATATATATATATATATATATATACACACACACACACACACGTCGCTCATACAACCCAAGTGGCAATCCTACATTTTGCATGACTCGAGCTCGGGCGGTAAGAAACTACCGCTCGAGCGCGGAAGTTTCTGCCCAAGCATTTTCACTTGCACCCTTGGCGCTCGGGCGGTAATATTCTACCGCTCGGGCGCCACATCTTCTGCCCGAGACACATTTCTGTTGAACATTGGCGCTCGGGCGGTCAAAAACCACCGCTCGGGCGCCACACTCTCTGCCCAACTTCCTCGAATTTCACATGTAGTCTTATTTTCATGTCCCGATTAATCCTTTCATAATCATATCAAATTATATATCAATAATTATAGATTATTAGGATTAAATTTCCGGGCATTACATTTCTCCCCCTCTAAGATATGATTTCGTCCCCGAAATCACAAACACTCAACTCGTGTTATACAGATAATCATATCATATCTCAAATCAGATACAGGAAGGAGATATACAGAACTGCCATAAGCTCATATCAACAACATCATTCGTGATAAAATCAATCTCAGAACCATGGCTATACAACATCCGTATATACCAATCAATCAACTCATAACAATCAATATCCTTATCTGTTAATCCCAGTCAAAGACATATTCAATCTTCGGCTTCAAAATACTAACAGTCATCGTCCGACGTTAGCATATTTAATCTCTTTATTCTGAGTTGTTTCCATTTTCTTCTGAATCAGTTTCATTTTTCTTATCAGATTTCTGTTCCCTTTAATTCTAATCTTAGGCATTACTGCAATATCATTCCTATAAGAAGGAACTAGCAGTTTTCACTGTACAATACTTCAACTCAAGCTATTTCGATACTCATCTAATAGCTATTATCGTGCAATAGTTCAAAAGTGACAATAAATCATGTCAACTAGTGCTATAATCCAGCACTACATTTCCTGGATATCCTCCAGTATCAGGATAGTTCACTCCGACTATCCGTCAATCTATAAATCATAGATGAAAATCTTGTCATACACTCAGCCAAAAGTATAAAATCAAACGAAAATCACAGTCTGATAAAATCAATTTTGGCATTCAATACAATCTGACTCCCGTTTCTGACATACCTCTCAGTCGTCTGGTCATATGTGTAAGTCATCATGTACAATATAACCTATGCAGATTTGAACAATCGTTCAATCATAGCCACTATCTTGGCAAGATTACAGTAGTGTCATCACACAATCCATAGAAATGTACTCCCATTTCTATTTAGAAATCAATAATCAAGATCAGTAAATTAAAAGTTTCTATCTGTCTGTCTTCATCTGTCAGCGATTTAGACACTTCAATACAAATTCTGACATAACTGATTTTCATCTGTTTACTTCAAAACGGTCTATTCGAATTATCACACGTTTCCTGTAACCAGAATAGTACTGAATCTACTATTGTGTGTATCTGACAATCCCTGCCATTTCCAATTCGAACATCTGACACAAACAAATCAGTTAATAATATAAATTAAAGAAAAATACCTACCTGGTATTCAGTTCTGACTATCAAAATCAAGTTCTGGACAGTCTGCTCAAACTTCTGAACTGCTTTAATCTTCAAAATCAGTTCTGACTCGACTGAACTGTGTGTAAGCTCAACGGTTCATAACAATCGGTATCAAACACGGATTCAAAATGATAACAATATCAGATCAGATTCAAACTATCGATACGCAATACTGATTTAATAACTGCATAGAACGCAATTTCTGATGTTTCGAAAATTCTGCTATATTCAATATCGTTCTCAGCCACTGATCACGGTCTCACAGTGTTACAATCAATCAGTATATTATCTTCAGATATCACAGACTCTGATCCCGATTCATATCCGAACACTTCTGTATATAACAATCTCAGTTCCCAGAATATTACATACAAATATCAACTGTCCGATTCAATCAATCATACGCTGCGAATATATCAAAAGATCATAGATAAAACGAGCATAAAATCATCAGAACACTTCTGAACACAGGATTTATCAACCCATAAATGGAACTGAAGTACTTTACAGAGAATATAATCAGATGTAACTCTAAATTTCAGGCAATAAATCTTTCAACTGATATCTCAATTCTCTCAATTCAATCAATATCAGTCTATAAGAAATTCTAAAATGAAACCAATACCTGGAATCACATCAAGGCCGAAGTCACTTTCCCTGATACAGGACAAACCTGAAATCTCATCTGCCAGACTATAGCAAACCTCCTGCTACTAGTAAATCAATCCCTCATAGGCTCATCTTCAGAAATCAACTGAATATAAAGGAATAACTTCATTCCTTTCGATAATCATCGAATCATATATAATACGGATATCAAGGAATTCAAAATCAAGAATCCTTACTGTATATCATTCATTCTTTGGCCATTTCAGGTCCAAATCTTACCATTTCCTGATAAGACTCTATAATAGCTCTGTACTTGCTCGATATATCAATATCAATCATGCAGTCATCATCAGAAAATACCAGTACAAGCTAGTCTAATTCAATCTTATTCTCAACTTACTGCAGTATATGATATATCACAGAATATCACTGATATCAAATTCTTTCCCCAAAAGGTAAAGAATCAATACTACAGTAAATACAGATCCACCAGGTAAAACATATATCAATGCAAATCAATCAAGGATAATCATCAAGAATGCATTAGTATACATCAATACATATGCACATAATCATAACAGATCAGTACCTGTCACTGTATCATCAAGTGTGTCCTGGGTCTGTTTCTCGATCCCTCCCACCAGAGGATTCTGCTCCCTGAAATCTTCGGGCACCTTTCTGTGGACAGACTCTAGCAAAGTGTCCTTGCTGTTTACAGAAGTTGCACCGACCAGTCACTTCGTGGCATAGCTCCGGGGAATGTATCCCACCGCAATTCCTGCAATAAACTCCAGTATAATTCGGACTAGAGCCACTGGAGCTAGATGAACCGCTCCCAAACTTCTTGAATTGCTTCTTTTGAACTTTCAACATCTCTTTCTTTCCACCACTGCTACTGCCAATCTCGATTCTGGAAGGCAGTTGTTGTGGTTTCGGTGTTGGAAGAACATATGAAGCTTCCTTTTGTCTCATTAGAACGGTTTCTGCTCTTCTGGCTCGATTCAGAGTATCAGTAAAATTACTCGGTTGTTTCACAGTTACCAAGGTGCGTATTTCTGGATTCAAGCCCTTGATAAACTGATCAGCTACAGCTGTATCATTTCTAGCCACTTGCGGACCAAACTTTAACAAGGTAAAGAAATGGGCCAAATATTCATCAATCTTCAATGGACCATGCCTCAAATTTGCAAATTCTGCACTTTTGTCCTCTCGATATGATAGAGGTACAAACCTTTGATAAAATTCCACTTTGAAAAGATTCCACGTAATCGTGAAACCACGCTGTGCTATGGCTTCCCGGGTTATCAGCCACCAACTCCTAGCGACTTCCCGTAGTTGATTCCCAACCAATTTAATTCTGCACTCATCTGTGAATCCCAGAAATTCAAACAGCATTTCAATCTCCTCCAGCCAAGTCTCACAATCAGCTGGTGCCTCAACACCCCTCAAAATCGGTGGTTGAAACGACTGAAACCTCATCATCTGTGTTTCCATCAGAGTTTCAGACACATCCATCTGATCATACGATGTACTACCCCTTTCTGGAATCCTTCTAGGAGGAATATTTGATAATCACAGACGTTAGTAGTAACAAGAGACAAATCCGTCTCAATCCCAATCCTGATCAGCTTACCTCTGATCCAGAATTGGTTCTGATCCAGTTTCAAATAATACATATTACCAAATCAATTCAGATATTCAGGTAAATTGTAGCTTACTATCCAGTAAAAACATACTGAAATCATAGCATATACAATGTAGTTTCAACATTATATTCAATCATATGCCATATAAGTCCAGGCAGTAAAACATAATATCATGCTAGCATACACATGTAATTCCACATTATAATCAATCACATGCTAGCAATCACATGCAAGGAAAGAAAACTCATTCTACCCCGCTCACTCTTCTCTATCTCAGTGCTAAGGAACATATAGTTCAAGGACCTACGCTCTGATATCACCTGTTGTGGGGACCCGGACGCTAATTCATTCCTTAATTGTCTTTAGGGATTATTTAATCATTTATAATAAACAGGGTCTAAATTTTTTTTCCCTAAAATACACAGCGGAAACGTAATGTAATTAAATTCAAATTACATATTAAACATAACATACAATTATTGTATGATCTACAATAATCCGACTAGGTTCAACTACAAGTCAGTGCTGAATCCTAAGTTGCTTCAAAGCCCGGATCTCCACGCTATCTAGTCCAGCCTCGATCTCTTCTTGACCCTGATCCTAGCCCACCTGTTGCCATGCACACATACAAACAAGACAACAGCCGGATAACTCTGGTGAGATATAAATATTCCAGTATAAATCATGTATACATGCAATCATATAAACAATATAAAAGCATATAATATCAAATCCTATCCCATATCAAAATCATGATATGAATCAATAATAGGAATAAATCATATTCTAAACGTGTACCCTAATCCGGAACATAAATCAATATCAAGAATAAATCATATTCTAAATATGTACCACTATCAGGAATATACATAGACATGTACCATATTCAGGAACATAAATCAATATTAATCAATACAATAAGATATAACTGTCACTCAGTCCAGTGGCTCTACATTTTAGACTAGACTCAATCCTAGCCTAGGGATCCCGATTTCCAGACATTGGCATTTCATATCGACCAACAGTAATAGAAAAGACTCCAGTTCTATCCACGTCGATATCGTATCGATCACCAGTAATAGAGAAGCTCTGTTTCTATTCACATCAGTATAGTATCGATCACCAGTAATAGAAGAAACTCCGATTCTATCCACATCGATATAACATCGATCAACAGTAATAGAAGAAGTTATAATTCTATCCACATCGATACAATATTGATCACCAGTAATAGAATGAGCTATAATTATATCCACATCGATAGCCAATTATCCAGTAGCAGACTATGGCACTTCCGCCAATACAATATCTTATGACATCGTGCAATGTGCCCGTGGTACTCCTACCACTATCAGGCACTTCTGTCATAAGACTATTTGTCTAATACCTGTTATCTATAATTCACGAGAACAAGTATATCAATCAACTCAATGCAAATATCAATGCAATAAAATCAAGTATGTGATTTAGGGGAACTCGAGTCAAACCTCCCTCGAGTTGTGCAATCCCAACTCAACATTAATTTATACATTTATCTTCTCGCTCAGAACAAGAAGAAGAATTCTCGACTCTATCTCGGTCCATTCTCAATCTGGTAATAACAATACCGAACAGATATAATATCAATAAACAACTCAATTTAATACATGTTCTGATCAATACTCAAATCAACACATAATCTGATCAATGTCAAGTCAAGACACAATCTAATCCATATCGACGATATCACGATATAATCGAAATCACTACTGAATCTGATCAATATCAATTGACTGATGTTTCGACGGCATAACAATACTGTCTGGATAACCCCGTCAGTCAAACATCACAGATATAAAACCAGAACTCATAATCAATATCGATACTAGTCATAATCTCAAAAACCATACATATCTGATATGAATTCTCAGTCAAATTGTCTCCAAAAATCATAACAATTACATAATCAATCTGTTCTTCAATCTGACTTCGATTCTATGATGTCTAACATGACAAGAATATCATATATGAATCCTACTCAATTCTGACATATCATAATTCCAGAACATGTCAAAACGTAGCAAAACTTACGTCCAGTTGTAGCCTACGTTGATAGGAACTCGGTACTGTACTCAGATTCAAAATCTGACGGACGGATTGAAATAAAAAGGCGTAAGGATATTCGTGAATCTTCCTCGGCCCTTTCTTCAATTCTGAGGAGAATTAAACGTTTGTATGCATATATATATATATATATATATATATATATATATATATATATATATATATATATATATATATATAATCACACGTCGCTCATACAACCCAAGTGGCAATCCTACATTTTGTATGACTCGTGCTCGGGCGGTAAGAAACTACCGCTCGAGCGCGGAAGTTTCTGCCCAAGCATTTTCACTTGCACCCTTGGCGCTCGGGCGGTAATATTCTACCGCTCGGGCGCCACATCTTCTGCCCGAGACACATTTCTGTTGAACATTGGCGCTCGGGCGGTCAAAAACCACCGCTCGGGCGCCACACTCTCTGCCCAACTTCCTCGAATTTCACATGTAGTCTTATTTTCATGTCCCGATTAATCCTTTCATAATCATATCAAATTATATATCAATAATTATAAATTATTAGGATTAAATTTCCGGGCATTACAAGTATAAAAGATAAATAATCTATAATAATATACAAAATATTTAGACAGTACGTCTTTTGTGAAAATTTTTCATGAATATTTATTCGTGAGACAGATCAATCACACTCATATTTATAATAATAAGTAATACTTTGTCATAAAAATATTATTTTTTCATGGATAATCTATATAAGATATCTGTTTCAGAAAATAGACTCATGATAATTTGAGCAACACTCTTCTTCCTATTTTGACATGCTGAGAAAACAAATTGGATGAAAGAAATTTACAGAGGAATGGTGATTTAAAAAATTCAGATTATCCCACAATTTTTTAGGGAAATATTATGAAAACATTAGAATGGAAATATGAAATTTTAGATTTTTCATAAATTTCTCTCCCTATTTAAGAGAAATCATATCGAATATTGTAGTTGTCATATAAAATCCTAAATCCTGAATAAATGAAATAAACGAATGATGAGAGGGGATGATTCACTCACATCAGACATTGTAATGCACCCACTCTCTCACGCGCGTGGGTTGGGTCGAAACTAGTAAGTCTCTTCTAAGACGGTCTGACGAATCTTTATCTGTGAGATGCGTCAGCCCTAGCGATTTTCACAATAAAAAGTAATATTCTTAGCATAAAAAGTAATATTTTTTCATGGATGGCCTAAATAAGATATTCGTCTTATAAAATACGAGTAGTGAGACCGTCTCACACAAGACCGAAACATGACACGTCACCTTTCATGTGGGTCCCACCAATTATTATCACTCATGCCCGGGATGCCCTGGTCTTCCACTTCCGCTCCATCCAACCCACTTTCATGCATGTGTTTCCCATTTTACCCTACTTTCATTTTCATAGTTTTTTTAATAAAAAAATCATTATTTTTTTGCTATTTTAATTTCAATTTTTGAAACAATTATACTTCATCTGGCTCCAAGAAATAATCGAGTTTTTTTTTCGTCTATCCCAAATATATATTCAACTTTCCACATTTAATAAATCATTTTACTAATATATCCACATTTAATGAGTATAGTTTTATTCCTAATATCGTTAAATAAAGGGGGTATTTTTTTAACCTCGGCCAACTCTTTTTTTAAGAAAATGACCTCTTCATGTGTATTTAGGCATATTAGGAAATTTCCGTGTATAAATTTATTATCTCAATATCATTCTCAATCCGTGTAAAAAAGCATGGCAAAAACTTGTGTGAGACGGTCTCACAGGTCAAATTTTGTGAGACGGATCTTTATTTGGGTAATCCATGAAATAGTATTGCTTTTTATGCTAAGAGTACTACTTTTTATGGTGAATATGGGTAGGGTTGACCCGTCTCACAGATTGATATCCGTGAGACGGTCTCACATGAGACCTACTCAAAAAGCATAGCAAAATATATATTTGAGACAAGTTTACATATTTTTTGGAGCATTGCCAACTTTCTCCATTAATTGATCCAATCATCAATTAATTCATCACAAAGAACTCATATAAAAGCGTCTCAAGAATTAATTTTATGAGATGAAGTTCTGACACAATCATGTTTCTAAAAAATATTACTTTTTGTAAAAAAAATATTGTTTTTAATTGCATAAATGTATAGAATCGATCGGTCACACGAATATAAATTATGATACCATCTTTCCAGAGAAGTACTCATGATTTATACCACTCACATTTTCAATTAAACGATATAGGAATAAGCTAAATACGAAAAATACAATTAGAAAGCTTGATTACTATGCATTGGTTGCTAAAAATTAAACTTGGTTCAATTATTTTTTCAATCCAAAATTATTGGGATTTTTATGCTTGTTTATTTGGATGGAGAGACAAGTTTTATTCTTTCATGCGTTGTTGATCACAATGTTTTTTTTAAAATTGTATTCTTAAATTTTTCCGATTTTCATTTATAATTAATGAATTAAAATTTTATCCGCACTTCATGTTAAATATGTGACGAACTGTATCTTAAAATACTAATACCTTAATATTTGAGGAAAAATTTAAAATTTTCTTATTACATAATTTATAAAAAGTATAACTCTTAAAACAAAATAACGGTCATCACTCATACTAAAATAAAATTAATATTAAAACTTCGTCATTAAAACAAATCACCAACATTCAGTTAACCCCAAAATTCATAAACTACTAATTTAATTTAAAAATAGTCTGACAAAATCATAAATTTAATTAGCTTGACACTATATTAATAGATAAAAAGTCTGAGTAAATAATTTAAAAACGTACGTGATAATATAACTTAAACTACAATGTCCTCGGGTTTGCACTGCTACTGGCCCGAGCTTGCTCACTGGTCATCGTCTCCCATCTCCTAAACTACATCATCTGCATCGATCAAGTCTAATGATTCAGCAAGCATAAACCGTAAATAACTAATAATACTTAATAAAAACCCATGCAATTTAAACTTAGCTTGTACATAAAATATTATAAGTATAAATACGTATAAGTGAATTTCATGCATAAAAATTTTCATAAAATTATATTTTCATACTTGTCTTAATACTCGTAATCGTAAATTATTTTGTGTAGAGTTCTGTTCAATGTAAGTGGCCTATAGACATAAATCATTTGATCAAATGAAACCGTAGTACTGGGCCGACATGGGTCACTACATCCTTGGACTGAATGTCCACTCCCTAACATTTTAATTCTTCCGAAAAAATTGGAGATGTCCTCATATACGTTCTCCGGCTTCCAAACCCGTAACATAAATTGGCCACAAGACAAATCGCATACCTCAAAAATAATTATTTTGCACGTCATACATACTTACGAACATCGTGAACCTAGTTGGATCGTCCCCAGACATGCTGCCCTAACATACTAAAATTTATATCCAAAATAGCCCATAAGGTGCATTCTGACACGTCCGACTCCCGAATAAAATAGAACCACTTAGGACGTGCCAATCGACTCGGGACTCCATCCATACATAAAATATATCCTAACCTACTGCACAAGGCCCTAGACCACCCCAAACCATGCGCAACGAGTCACATAGACACAAGCTGCTCAAATTGCGACGATATGACACTTATGCTTCCGTACGGCTTCCTATCGATTCTAACTCGAACCAAGCCCAAAACAAGCCCTAGACTCGACCTTTAGACAACACCTAAGACTCTCATCCAGCCCATAAACATGCACCAGCCCTTAAACAAACCAAAACAACAACCCTAAGTTGCGAACAACACCCCATGCGTGCAAGCTTGTAACCTACGGCTGCAACGGCTATTTCCACCCAACCGGACCCTAACCAACCATTACCAGACCTACCTCGAGACCCTAATACCCTACCTAGACCCTAGCACCCGAGATCTGGTCCAGCCAACAACCAACCCGACACAACACAAGGTCGCAACCACCCCTATGCGCGGTCGTGCGCTGTTTCATTCCCTGCTGCACAAGCAGCTTCTCGACCCCTCTCGGGACACTTCTAAAAACCTCCTAAAACATGACCATAGGTAGCAGCAAGCCATAGGTACTGCCCAATGAAGACGTCAATTAAAACTCGAGAAAACGAAGAAGATGCGTAAAATGTATCGAAACAAGTTTTAATCAAGTTATAGATTATAGTATACATATAATTAAATAAATGAGTTTTCATGCATATTTTATATAAAAATACAGTATATACCATGATCGATGCATAAAGAAAAGGTTTAGACATGCCTTTGTGTTAAAACACACGAAATATCGACAAACGAATGCATGGGAAAACAGAGGCCGAATGGAGACAGATTGTAAAATCCAAGAATTTTAAGTTTTATCATTTAAGTTTATATCAGGATTTATCTCATTTTAAGATGTGAGATTTGTAAGATTGAGTGAATAATAATAAGATCGTGTATATTATTTGAAATTTCGCAGATAAAGGTCTAATATTTGAGTTGATATGGAGATACCGGGATAAAAATTAGGCAAAGGATAATAAAATCCCTAGAATTCGAAATTAATCAGTGTATATATATATGCAAATTTCGAAATTTGTATGGGATAAAAGATTTAATTTCGAACAATATCACGGATAGATCACGATTCGAGATAAAATATTTAAGTCAGATTTCAACGCGATATCACGCGATCTCGATAGCAGCCAACCCCTATAAATATGAGGACCCTATAAGCTCAAAAATCACACCTAAATTCGAGAATCTCCCCCTAGTCCCCTTAGGAATTTTCGAGCACAGCAAAGCACTGCTGCTGTCCGGCCAGTGAAGTAGGAATTTCAAAGAATCCTAGTTATTCACGTTTTTTCATCAAGAATTCAGGTAAGTGGGCTGTTTTAAATTTCGGTTTTATGCATATGAATTTTCGATTTTGGTTTTAAAAATTCGGTCGAACACCGTCTATACGTTTTTACGAAAGTTGGTACGTTTTTGTTTGGCACTGTGAGGATTCCCTGAAAATGGGTGGAATTCCAACATATGGCCCTTAACAGTGGGATAGAACTGTTTTACGGCCTCGCCCCCTTAGAGGATCAAAACTTAGGGACTGATATCAGTAAACCATGAAAGGTGAAAAATCGCAGTGTTATTATGATATGATTATGATGTTACGATTATGAAAAGCATGCTATGTTATGATTCGAAATTGTTATAAAATGTTATGCGGTATTCAAATTCCCCCACTTGCTGAGTATTTCCCAAAATACTCACCCCTTACTCTACCATCCCCAGATAAATCAGAAGAAGAAATAGAGAAAGAAGAATCAGACGTCAGTTTTTGGGCTGATAGTGGACGTATGAAAAATTTTAATTAAGAATATGTTATTATGTGTTTTGATTTAAGTTGTAAACGCTTCCGCAGATTTTTATCATTTTCAGAGTTACTGTTGTAAAGACGATTCCATTTTTATGGTATTTATGATATAAACTGGTTTTTGGTTTATAATGTACTACGAGGCTTGTTGTTTAACAATTATGTGATTGTTGAATAACGCCGGTGTCGACTAACCTCGATCTCGGGGCGTGATATTTAAGTGGTATCAGAGCCGCCAGGTTCATAATCCGAGTGGGAAAAATCGATTTTCGAAAAAAAAAAATCGGAAAATTTTTCGGCCAAACAGCGCCTTACGCGCGCAGCCGAGCTCTTCCGCCTATTCCGGCCGCTTCCGGAATAGTTTCTCCGATCTGAGAATAGATCTAGAACCGCCTCAATGAGACGAACAAAAGCCCTCAAACAATTTCAGATTTGGCATTCGGATGCAACGGGAATTTCAGATCTACGGATTTGCCGTATGAACCCTAACCCGAAACTTATTTTGTCCAATTACCCTACCAATCCTACTTCGATTTTCAATTAAATTTATACAAACAATATACAATCCATACGTAACCTTTCCCACTGATCAATTTGTGAATCGGATCAACCAATCGGAAACGCCCAAATTCAAGTGAGTTAACCGAGTTTTAGTGAATTCCGGCCAAATTAA
Source organism: Primulina eburnea (assembly GCF_022965805.1). Taxonomy (NCBI): domain Eukaryota; kingdom Viridiplantae; phylum Streptophyta; class Magnoliopsida; order Lamiales; family Gesneriaceae; genus Primulina; species Primulina eburnea. The sequence goes on from NC_133118.1 coordinate 25,226,887, forward strand.
GTAGCTTTCCGACCGATTCTGGTTGTGCCACCACCGGTTCTGTGATCCTGACCCCTTCGCCGACCCACTTCTTTACTCCGACCATACTCCGGCAAGTCAACCCGGCGAGTCAACTCGGCCGAGTCAACCCGCCAGCATGTGTTCTTCGATTTTTTTCGTAGGAAACTCCGAATTCGGTTCAGTCAACTGTTCTGGAACCCTCTCGACGTATTCTTTCAATCCATATGTTTATCCCTAGACTTTCCATTTTTGGAAAATATCTCGAAAAATCTCGTTCAACGCGTTTCTATTAGTGCTTATTGGATTTTTATGGAATTTTATTAAGAAAACAATTAGTATTGACCTATATTGTTGGGATTGTATTTATCTTAAGATAAGTTGACTTAAGCTTCTGACTTAAGGTGAAATATTTGATTTGGGGACAATAAATTATGGGAAGAAAAAAAAAACTAGTATGTGAAAATCTGAGATAAGAGTTATAATAAGTTTTGGATATTCCAATATGGAAGTTGATTTTGGGCAATAGTTAAATGTGAAAACATTAATTTGGGTTCTTAAGAATGCTAAGCATTAACTTTAAATATGTATAATTTTGGGTTACCTTGTCTAAAATGAAGTTGAGAAATAATATCTTAAGGTTTAAGTAATTTATATTATTTTGGGATAACTAGTAGATTCCGATCTTATATGAATAAAATAAGTTATGAGATTATTGTTGGATATTGAGGAAGGTACAACATAATAAGTTTTGCATTTTCGGTACTAAGAAAGATTCAAGGAGAAAGACATTCAATAAAAATATTTTGTGTTAGAGCTCTCTAAGCTGATGGTCTCGAGGAAAGTAAGGTTTAGTGCAAGTAAGATTTAACAAAAGAATTAATTGAGGATTTATTTCATTTGTTCAAGGTTGAATAAGATTTTATTTTATGAAGACTGAGTGATAATTTTTCGGGATTTAAATCAATAGGGTATAGATTGATATTGAATTAAGTTCCAAGATTTTATATGGGTTTTTAGTTTTGAGATAGTAATCGTGATAATTTCAAGATAGAATAAAATCATCATCTATTCGTATATATTCAGTGCCGAGTTGATTCAAAGCACTTTGGTAATATTTCGACGTCATCATATGGATGGATTTGTTATCTAAGAGTAGTGCAATAGCAGATTGCCGGAGTAAAAATTTCAAACTCCGAAACGCGAACCAAGAAAAAATAAGGTGTCATGGCTATGGCAAGAGACAGAAATACATTTTTCTGCTTCCCAGACTTGGAAAGCTATTAAATCAGGCAAAGAAGTTTACCTAGCAATGGTGAACGAAGTGCATGAAGAAATTGAGCTCAAGCTGGAAGATACCCTAATAATACAAGAATTTCCGAAGGTTTTTCTGGAATAATTCTCGGGATAGTGTCGGACCACGAGGTTGAGTTCAAAATCAATGTGGTTCTCAGTGTTGCACCAATTTCAATAGCACCATACCGAATGACGCCAACTGAACTCCATGAGCCAAAAGAACAACTCCAAGAATTTCTAGACAAGAATCGATTTCAACTGGGTACGTCTCCATAAGGAACTCCAGTACTGATTGTGAATAAGGAAGACGGAAGTATGAGATTGTGTATAAATTATAGAGAACTCGATAAGATCACAATCGAGATTAAATATCTTCTTCCAATGATAGACGATTCTTTTCGATCAACATAAAGAAGTTACAATATTTTTCAAGCTTGACCTGAGAAGATGTTACTACCAATTGAAGGTCAGGGCTGAAGATATTCTCAAAACAGCTTTTCGGACAAGATATGTGCATTATGATTTCACAGTGATGCCTTTTGGACTGACCAACGCGCCTGCAGCCTTCATGGACCTAATGAATAGAGTGTTCAAACCATTCTTGGATCAGTTCATAGTGGTATTTATTGACGACATCCTCGTCTATTCTTCCAACGAACATGATCACGAAGAGCATCTCCGCATTGCACTTCAGACTTTGAGAGAGAAGGAACTTTATGCTAAGTTTAAGAAATGTGAGTTCTGGTTACGTAATCTCTGAAGCAGGAGTATCAGTGGATCCCAAGAAAGTCGAGGCAATTACAGAGTGGCCAAAACCTAAGAACGCCACAGACATCAGGAGCTTTCTGGGACTGGCAGGGTATTACAGAAAGTTTGTCGAAGGTTTTTTTTCTCAATCGCCATACCACTGACTAGACTCACTCAGAAGAATTCCAAGTTCGTCTGGGACGAAGGTTGCGAGAAAAGTTTTCAGACGTTAAAAGAAAAGCTCGCATCCACGCCAGTACTAATCTTACCCACTGAAGATAAGGAATTCACCATCTACAGCGACGCATCTAAGGAAGGTTTGAGATGCGTACTCATGCAAGAGGGAAGAGGAATAGCCTACGCATCAAGGCAGTTGAAACCGCACGAGCAGAACTACCCTACGCATGATCTGGAGCTAGCAGCAGTTGTATTTGCCTTAAAAATTTGGAGGCACTATCTCTATGGCGCCAAGTGCGAAATTTTCACAGATCACCAGAGCCTCAAATACCTGTTCACCCAAAAGGAACTTAACATGAGGCAAAGACGGTGGATCGAACTCCTGAAGGATTACGACCTGACTATCAGTTACCATCCGGGTAAAGCAAATAGGGTGGCCGATGCCTTGAGTCGGAAAAGTGGAAACAAGATCACCCTTGTATTGGGATGAAGTGGGAGAAAAGGCAATAGTAGGACCCGAGCTCGTACAGACAACAATAGACAAGGTTACAGTAGTTCGAGAGAAACTCAAGGCAGCTCAAGATCGACAAAAGAGTTGCGCAGATCTGAAAAGAATGCCAGTAGAACTCAATATTGGTGAGAAGGCCTACGTAAAAGTCTCGCCTATGAAAGGAGTGGTCCGATTCAGTAAAGCTGGGAAGCTAAACCCTCGTTATGTGGGACCCTTTGAGATTTTGGAAAAGGTGGGCACACTAGCTTACAGATTAGCACTGCCACCAAACATGTCTAGAATTCACAACATTTTCCACGTGTCCCAACTACGGAAGTACATCTCGGACCCAAGCCACGTGTTGGAAGCAGAACCGCTCATGATCGAAAGTAACTTGGGAGAAGAGCTGGAGTACGAAGAAGTTCCCATTAGAATTGTGGACACCAAATACTAAGGCGACATATCATCCCCCTACGTCAAGGTGCAATGGTCGAACCACACGGAAAGAGAAGCCCCGTGGGAGCTAGAAGAAAGGATGAGGGACCAGTACCCGTACCTCTTCATAGACCAAGTCAATTCAAGTTTCGAGGACGAAACTTCCCATAAGGAGGGAGAGATGTAAAATCTAAGAATTTTAAGTTTTATCATTTAAGTTTATATCAGGATTTATCTCATTTTAAGATGTGAGATTTGTAAGATTGAGTGAATAATAATAAGATCGTGTATATTATTTGAAATTTCGCAGATAAAGGTCTAATATTTGAGTTGATATGGAGATACCTGGATAAAAATTAGGCAAAGGATAATAAAATCCCTAGAATTCGAAATTAATCAGTGTATATATATATGCAAAATTTCGAAATTTGTATGGGATAAAAGATTTAAATTTCGAACAATATCACGGATAGATCACGATTCGAGATAAAATATTTAAGTCAGATTTCAACGCGATATCACCCGATCTCGATAGCAGCCAACCCCTATAAATATGAGGACCCTATAAGCTCAAAAATCAAACCTAAATTTCGAGAATCTCCCCCTAGTCCCCTTAGGAATTTTCGAGCACAGCGAAGCGCTGCCGCCGTCCGGCCAGTGAAGTAGGAATTTCGAAGAATCCTAGTTATTCACGTTTTTTCATCAAGAATTCAGGTAAGTGGGCTGTTTTAAATTTCGATTTTATGCATATGAATTTTCGATTTTGGTTTTAAAAATTCGGTCGAACATCGTCTATACGTTTTTACGAAAGTTGGTACGTTTTTGTTTGGCACTGTGAGGATTCCTTGAAAATGGGTGGAATTCCAACATATGGCCCTTAACAGTGGGATAGAACTGTTTTACGGCCTCGCCCCCTTAGAAGATCAAAACTTAGGGACTGATATCAGTAAACCATGAAAGGTGAAAATCGCAGTGTTATTATGATATGATTATGATGTTACGATTATGAAAAGCATGCTATGTTATGATTCGAAATTGTTATAAAATGTTATGCGGTATTCAAATTCCCCCACTTGCTGAGTATTTCCCAAAATACTCACCCCTTACTCTACCATCCCCAGATAAATCAGAAGAAGAAATAGAGAAAGAAGAATCAGACGTCAGTTTTTGGGCTGATAGTGGACGTATGAAGAATTTTAATTAAGAATATGTTATTATGTGTTTTGATTCAAGTTGTAAACGCTTCCGCAGATTTTTATCATTTTCAGAGTTACTGTTGTAAAGACGATTCCATTTTTATGGTATTTATGATATAAACTGGTTTTTGGTTTATACTGTACTACGAGGCTTGTTGTTTAACAATTATGTAATTGTTGAATAACGCCGGTGTCGACTAACCCTGGTCTCGGGCGTGACACGGATTGCCGCATTTAATGGCTTGAAAAGTGACTAAATTAACCAAGGATTGTAGTGTGGTGGTTGTCTTAAGCTGATGGTGGAAGAAAAAATAAAAAACTCGAAGCTTTTCCTTTGCAGAATATGGCCGAGAGTTGAGTTGGTTGTGTGCGTTTTTGTGTGTGTGTGTGCGTGTTCAATGTGTGGGTTGTATGTGGCCGTGTGATATATATAAGATATGGTAGGACCCTTCTTGTATTTAAATGGGATAATGACTAGGTGTTTAGTTTAATTAAATCGGGATTTAAAATTACTAATTAACCCTTCACAATTTATATTACTAATTAAGCCCTCCAACTTTTGAAATCTCGAGTGAGGTATTTAAATCCTAAATTTTCGAATTGAAATGCTTAACATTTATATTTTACTCGATAAATTATATTTAGCCCTAAAAATGCAAAAATTTCTAAATCTTTTAAAATACTATATTTTCTTGACTTAAAATAAAATATAACTTTAAATTTTTAACAACTTAATCCTCTCCGGTCTCCTCTCCTGGTTCGATAACGTACATTCGTCTGAAAAACTAAAACTCATGAAAACATCTTAAATATAATAAGATTGCATAATCAAAATATATATACTTTTAAAATAATTAACACGTAGCATACATTGCTTAAATTATTAATTAAATAAATAAATTAATTCAATAATATAATGCATGTGGTTCACGTGTTTTAGTTTTTTAGCACTACAATATATATTTCATTTTATGAATAAATAATGCATTAGTTGCTAGCAGCCAAAAGTATAAATTTTTTCATTGTTTTTTTTTTAAATTTATAAGCTAAAATTTATTAAATTAGTTGGAAAATTTATTTTATTAGAAAGAAGAGAGCTCAAATTGGTTATTTTATTTTATAGGGAAAGCATTTTAATCGATTTCAAAAAAATAAAATATAAAATAAGAAGGCTATTCTTGATATTTAAACCCCTGCCTGCATTCTTCGGGCAGTTCACCTCTGCTTTATTTAGTCATAGATTCTGCACAAAGAAAAGGTTGGAACTAATGTTACTACTCTTTAAATACCTTCATAGCTAATAAATAATATAATTATATACATTAAAATTGTATTGATATATTTCTTAGGCATTGAATTGAAATGGTCGGTATATCAAGTTTTTGTTGGGATATCGGTATCTTTTCGAGGAGGGATAGTGATATAAGCACAAGTTTTTTTTTTTTTTTTTTTTGGTAAATTTCAAAAATAATTTAGCTAGTGGTATTTTGCAAGATTAAATTAAAGCAATAACAGACACTGCAAAATGGACGCTGCCTTAACAATTTTCAGTATGATTATCGTGTTGAATATGTCCCAATATACATGTGTTACATTTATACGTGGAAACAAAGACAATTGATCATCATGTTGGTTTCGATGGACTTGAACCATACATTCCATACATCTCCGATCTAGAGTTCAATAACCAACTCGATACTTCTTCATATGGGGTTTTTTTGCACTGGTCACCGAAAGACTAAGCAATATATATTCGGAGCATGGAAGTAGATCGTGGGATCAATATATCACCAACCAATCTGAACCAAATCTTATTGCATGTTGGCCGAATATGACACTAGGTTGGGACCTAAATGTTTTAGAGCAAGTTGCAATTTAGAAAGACATAATTGTACAGTAAACAATACTGGCTTAGATATGGGGACTCGTTCTCCGGATATAGCCACTAATGATGATGTTTCTAGAAGTGAAACTGAACCATAGATGTTACACGCGATTCTAAAGAAGAAGTGAATGATGACGAAAATGTGAATATGCATGCTTATCCTGATGAGGGGACATCATTTCGTCAACCACCTCGTGAAATGTTATAGAGGCAAGTCGTACAATTTCTTTCTAGCACTTCTGAAATGCCATCATTTTTCAATAAATTTTTCGAGGAAGAGCTTCCTGATTCTGTTGGTGTACATTCTGGAATACGAACAACTATTATAATCTGGAGAGAGTATAATTATGTGTAAGATAAGAATGATATGTTTGCATATGTGAAGGATTATTCTGTTAGAATTGTCAGGCATGAGCACATGTTGTGGATAGCACACATATTTTGTGTAAATTAATGTGAAAAAATGATTCTTTTACGGTCATATGTCGATGGTGGGTCTTCAAGCTTCTTTGAATTTGAAAACATGTTATTAGAAAATAACAAAATATGGCGGACCTCACACATGTATATCTACAAATATCTGTATAGACCATAACAACTTGAACAGTGATATGGTGACAAAAACGCTATTGGAAGTTGTACGATGTGATATTTCGTACGAGATTAAGTATATCATGGAAAATGTGAAAGATAAATATAAATATCAAATCTTGTATATAAAAACATGGTGAAGTTTGAAACATGCAGTGGAAATTGCCTATGGTACATGAGAGAATTCAGTGCAACTACTTCCAAAATATGTGTGTGTCATGTCCAAATATAATTAGAGAATAATTGTCGAGTGGAAGCATCTCATATCAAACACCAAAGCGGTGAAGACATTGAACTATGTTTTCTAAGCATTCAAGCCATGCATAGATAGGTTTCAACACTGCCAAAAAATTATTAGTGCCGAACAAGCATAAAAATGTTGATTGATGTCACTCTGGATGTGAAAAATCAAGGTCTACCGCTATCATTCGTCATTGTGGATAAAGAAACATCTAATTCTTGAAAATAATTCTTGGAGAATCTTGGCCGATATGTTGTTTGTGGTGCAAATAGTGTGTGAATAATTTATGATAGGCATAAGGGAATTGTGTGAGCACCTAGAGATCTACCATATTTTAAACCTCCTCATGATGCTCATCGTTTTTGTTTGAGACACGTCTGCTCAAATTTTAATTCTAAATTCATAGATGTGCATTTGAAAGATTTATATCAGGTGGCAGTCTCACAACATAAATTTTGCAAGTTTGAAGCAACAATGTAGGTAATCAAGAACAAAACTTTTTTACGCACATATATTTGGCTGGGATTGCGAAAGCGAAATAGAGTATGGCCCATGACGATTGTTGACGTCGTGGAGTGATGACAACCAATATGTCGAAGTGTTTAAATAGTGTATTTGAAAGGAGCTCATAGATTTCCTATATCTGCTATAATGCACTTGATCCTTTTGAGTTACGTACAGTACTTCATTGAATATGTGACAAGAGGTAGTCGTATGATTCATGAAAATCAACTATGGTCAGATTATGCATGTCGGAAGTGTAACGTCTCGAAAATTTGAAGGTCCACATGAACCAAATGCATGTAAATTATTAAATTTCTTTGTTTTTTTATTAAATTCTTTTAAAGCATAAAATGTATGTTTATTTTATTAAATTGTGTTTAATTATTTTTATGCATATTATGCATTATTATTGCATGATATGATTTATTTCATGAAATTTTAAAAAAAGTTCATGCACTATGATTTTTAAGATGCATTTCACACTCGAACGAGGAACGACTTCAAGGAAATTATTTGTACTACAAGTTTAATTTTTATTAATTAATATAAGATGTTTTAAAGATATTTTTCAAGAATTGGTATTTATTGGGTATTTTTACCCGCATAGTTTTAATTTTAACGGTGCACAAATTTTATCGAATCGGGGAACTCTTTAAGGGTTCGACTAATATTTTCAAAAGTTTTCCAACACGAAATATTTTTCGAGAGTGTGTTTGGATTTAGTGGACCCACTTTTGAACTTATTAGGCTTATTCATTTTTTTAAACTCGTAAATAAAATAGGGGGCCAATTAGCTAAATTATTATCTATTTAATTAACTCTTAATTATTCCCTAAACTCCCCACTAAACCTATATCACACTCCACTCACCGCCCACCCCCTCCAATCAGTTAACCTCCCCGTGGGTTGCTTCAGCAAATAGCCGATTTCTCCATTTCCTTTGAGCTCAAGCCTTTCCAGCGCCTCGGACGTGTATCTTTCTTGCATTTGTTCACAAAATAATCACCAGGCATGCCGTGTACTCTCGTTTCTGCATCATACATGCATGCTAAATATTTCTGATATATGTGTTACATGCATAAGAATTTCGATCCAGAGGGCATCATGAAGTTTCCTTTGTTTTTGTTCATATCATGCATTCGTTATTTTAAACTCACGTCTTGTGTATTGTCTTGCAAGGGGGCTGCGATCTTGAGTGTTAGGGGCCGAGAAGGGTGCAGGGTTGGTGTTTCAGGATTTAGAAGGGTGAATGGTAGTCGCAGGATTCAAAACTGAGAGGTGTCTTCAGGGAAGTAGTTCGGTTCTTGGGGGTCTTCAGCGCGCAAGGGTTACTAGCAACACCAGGACCCATCCGAGCCTTAGACCAGATCCCGGTGGGTCTGAGGCAAGGCTTGGAAGGGCTCAAGGTGCGCTGGAGCCAACCTCAGGGTCGGGCAATCGGGAGGGAAGGAACGAGACTCGAGTGGAGCGTTTGTGAGGATGGCGTTTGGGGTGGAGGCTGTGGCTTGCATGGGTGAGTAGCCGCGAGTCCTTTGGGTCCAGTAGGGTCTTAGAGTGGTGAGGATGAGGTCGTGTCATGGCTGGACCACTTGGGGTTAGGCTAAGGACGAAAACTTGGGAGTTGCCACGCATAGGAGCTCGAACATGAGTTGGGGAAAATTTTCCAACAACGAATGGGTCATGGCCGAGGGTTAGAGGTCTGGTCTGGGTAATTTTAGGGTCATTTAAATGTGTATAAGGTGTGGTTAAAAGTTGGGAAATTTTCGGTTAAGTTTCGAGTCGATTCGGGTTAAAACTGGGACTCCACTCTAAGTTTTAAAACGAATCGATTGAGTTATGAATTGAGCTCAAGTTTACATCTAGGAATGCTTGTAAATATGTTTTGGGACATTTTAAGGAGTTTGGTAAGTTTCGGGTCAATTTTAGAGGTCCAGGGGTGAAACGATAATTTTCGGGTTTCCAGGGGCAAAATGATCATTTTGCACCCGGGTGAGATTTTGGTCCTGGCAGCGCCCTGAGTACAATTATATGATATTTTAAATGTTTATGTATCGTTTTTATGATTTTACCCAATTACAATAAATACGTCGCATGCTTGGTTTAAAAGAAAAGTTACACATATGCATGTTTTTATTAAGTGATGAAAATGATGATATTTTTGAAGGATGTGATTTGGTTGTGACTGACGATGTATATGTATACGATGACATGAGATATGATGAGCTGAGGCCCGGGCTCAGTGGGAGGGTAATGCTGTCGCTGATGTCCCCTGCCGCCGGGTACCACTGTTTTATAGATGGATCCATCGAATAGAGCTGATACGATAGAGCTGATACGAAAGTCACAATTAATGAACTGAATTCAATTAAAAGAAAATGTTTAAGTTTATGTTGATACGATGAGCTGTTTTGACACGTATATGATGACATGAGATGACATGTTAAATACGATATGATTTTACACGACACGTTTACAATATGATGACATGAGATGACATGTTTTGACACGATATGATTTTACACAACACGTTTACGTTATGCTTTTAAGTTCATGAAATATATGTTGAATATGATATTTTTCACTGCTGTGTGTTATGTATATGTACTTGTTATTAACGGTATAAGTGTGTTGAGTCTTTAGACTCACTAGGCATGTGTGATGCAAGTGATCTTGTTATTGAGAGGACTGGAGGTGCTGAACACTGAGTAGACAGAACTAGTGGGGTGACACGACCCAAGGACCACATGTTTTCCGCATTTTGTTTTTATGAGATTTGAGATGATATGAACATTTTTATACGTTGGTTTTGATACGCTGATGATTTTCAAAAAAATTACTCATTTATGTTTACGCACTATTTTTATTGTCAAATACTTATGATCATTTTAAAATGTTATTTCGAAAATGCGAGCTTTTATAAAAAAAAATATATTTCCGCACTTTTAAAACGGTAGAAAGTATGAGGAATGGACGAGAAAATCTAGTGAACATCGTGTTGCCAAATATTATGAATCAGAGCAAACTGCTTTGGTTGCGACTGAAGGAAGGCCAAGTCCTGGCCAACATATGCAGGTGGTGAAATTATCGACCAACGAATGTTTATGTGGTAAATGGACGATTTTTGGCATCTCATGCTCCCATATTATTTGCACCATCCGGAGAATTAGATGGTCTTCCTGAACAAGCTTTTCAAGGAATTCGAAAAAAAAATTGGATATGAAATAAAATACAAAGCAATGAATGTACAAAATGTCTGAGTAATAACAATGTAAAAGAGAAGATTTCAACCTCTTGCAGATGAATGACACTGAGATCTATTCACGTTATGTTGCACCACAACTCGGTTAGACATGAAAGAAGAAGAGTTGGTAGGACCAGAACAACTCGATGAAGATATGAGATTGATAGGTTTGTAGTTAGATAGAGACAACAACAAATAATTCATATGTAAAAATTCCTTTAATTTTAATTTGTCACAAAATTTTGCTTATTCTATTTTTTATTATGAAATAATAGTTTTACTCATTTTTTTTTAAATTTCGGGAACCAAATGAATGTGATACTAGAATGATATCGACAACTGAAGAATACAGAACCGACAACAAAGTTAACTTCTTATCGATGGATATGTATTTTGTATTGATGTTGGTTAAAGTTATTTGTAATGAATATTCATGTTAAATGTTAAATTTTAATTGTTGATATACAAAAATACTGTATTTGAATTTTTAAAAATAAAATCAATATTTTAAAAAATTCGAAATATATAAATCTTATGAAACTTTAGAGCAATATATAATTTAATTGGTAAAATTATACACATTATATTTTTAGTATGCTATATTTTTTTAACTTCTTCAAAATAAAATAAATATCAATCATATATTCATATTAAAATTAAATTTTAGTTGTTGATATACAAAAGTATTGTATTTGACTTTTTAAAAATAAAATCAATTAAAATTCGAAAATATATAAATCTTAATGATGAAATTTAGTACAATATATAATTAAATTGATTACAATGATACAAATAGTTTCCAGTTCCAATCAGAAAAATCTCAATTATAAAATATCAACAAGAAGAATCCTTATCAAAATTACAATGATAAAGATGACTTCTAGTTCCACACTCGAGAGGATTATGTTTTCTCACCTCTCTACAAAATCAATATCTTGATTAATAACATTTTTCTCATCTAAATAACCTAGAAAAATGACATGTGAAATACATTTGTCTCCGGTCGCATATCATGAACAAGTTGATGCGGACCAATATTAATAAGATCTGTAAAAATTTGGATATTCGATCAAATTGGAGTTTGATAATAATGGTCAACAAACGAATGTCGGGTGGCATATGATGGATCAGATGATTTTGTATTATAAAAAAAAACATGATGATCCAGATGACCCCGTATTACCCAAAAAACCTGATGAACCAGATGATCCTCTGTTACCCAAAAAACTGATGGACTAGATGGTCCTGAATTACCGAAAACACCTTATGGATCATATGGCCTTGTATTACCCAAAAAACCTGATGGACTAGATGACCTTGTATTACCGAAAAATCTGATGGTCTGGATGACCATGCAGTTTCATATCCAACAAAGGGTCGTACAATATTAAACTCAGTTAATGGTCCAATAGTGGTAAACCCAATTGATGGTCTAACCATGTCACTCCCACACCTAAATGATGACTTACGCGAATAAAGAGAAGTGTACTAAAATTTTGTTGGATATTACGTTGTTCGACAAACATATAGTATTGATATGGCCAAAAATCAATCCCATGCACTGTAAGAGATATAAAGTGTACAATTATTCACTCATACTATTGAAAATAATGGTCATCAGTTTGCCTCGATCTCCCGTGTTTTTCTCCTTGGAGAACATATCTCAACTTTTTATTCCATATAAGAATTTAATTTTGACGATATTCTCTCCAATCTGTGTTGCGATGCCAATTCTTGTGATATTATGAAGTTCATCGTTGTTGAGAGCAGACACTGGAATAGACTGTCATATTTTGAATCGTATCATCACCCGATTGAGATGATGTATGTAACGTCCCGAAAATCAGAAATTCTACGTGAACCACATGCAATCAAATTATTAAATTTCTTTGGTATTTTATTAAATTCTTTTAAAGCATAAAATGCATGTTTATTTTATTAATTTGTGTATAATAATTTTTATGCATAATTCATGCATGATAGAATTTATTTAACGAAATTTTAAACGTTCATGCATTAAAGATTTTTAAGTTTCATTTCCTGTTCGAACGAGAAACGGAGACCGGAGAATTTTCAGAAAAATTATTTTAACTACATGATTCATTTTATTAATTAATATAAGATGTTTTAAAGGTATTTTTCTAGAATTGGGGTATTTTTACCCGCATGATTTTAATTTTTAACGGTACGTAAATTTTATCGAATCGAGGGACTTTTTGAAGGTTCGGCGATTATTTTCAAAAACTTTTCAACACGAAATATTTTTCGGGAGTGTGTTTGGATTTAATGGACCTATTTTTAAGATTGTTGGGCTTAAACTCTTTTAATTTAAAATAAAAACTAATTAATATAATTGTTAGTGAAACATTAATAATTAAATAACCCTACATCTTTTAATTTGAGATTCAACAACCGGCACACTTCCTTTTCACTTCTTTTTCAAGCCAACTATCATTGTTCTTTTCTTTCCCTTCATTAAATAAATATGGGTCTCGGTTCTACACTTGCATTTCAAAGAAAAACTTCATCTTGAATCCTTCACATCGGTCTTGCTCTCCAAACATCTAAGGCACGCATTGTATCATTTTTTCTGCTTCACACTCGTTTTATATACTGCTGAATGTTTTTTTTAATGCAAGTTTCGATCCCATCATGTGCATAAAGGATTTCTGATTTCTTGTGGGTTTTCTTGCAATATATGTTGGTGGTTCACGTTTCTTTTGTGCTTGGTTGCAAGGGGGCTGCCGATTTGTGGTTGTCTAGGGAAAAAGTTGTTGGGTTTATGGTGTTTCGATGGTAGGAGCCTAAGGAATACACGGCACTTGGTGAAAGCCGAAGGGATCACGCATGTGGCTAGAGTGTCGGGTGGTTTGGTGTATGGTTTGGGATAGTTCAGTCGGGAAGGGGCTGAACCATGATAAGGCTCGATCCAAGAGGGTCTAACCAAGGCTAGGGGAGGTCCACCACCTGCTGGTCATGCCCTTGGAACCACTTGGAGTCGGGTGATCGGGTTTGGCCGCTAGTGAGTGTTGTTGGGTGGATGGCGAGTGCGAGTGCTTATCGATTTGCATGGGACTGTAGGCTATGTTTAAGTGAGTCCTCGGGCTGGTCACGGTCCAGTAGTGGGCTGGTACAGGTTGGGTTCAATCTAGAGAGGGCTAAGTTCGAGTTGGCTAGGTACGACACTAGAGTTTGAGGCGTTCGTCAAGAGCGGGTTCTGTCCAGCAGCTTTATGCTACTGTTAAGCTGGTTTAGGAGGTTAATTAAGGTGTTTTCGGTGACCCTTAGGGGCTAGACAAGTGAGGATAGTGGTGGGTAGGAATATTAAATATGTTGGAGACGTGAATTGGGAAGAAAGGCTTGCATGAGGTGGCAATATAGGGTAGGACCGAGTGTTTTGGACACATTCTGAAATTTTAAGCCGTGAGTAGGAGGATCTAATGACATTGATTTAGGACCTTTAAAGTGTTTTAAGATATGACAATAAGTTGGAAAAGATTTGGTTGTGTTTTGATTCGATTCGGGTTAAAACTAGGACCCGGTTCGAGTTTTAAAACAAAGCGATTAAGTTTTGTTTGTGGGCTCGAACTTACGTCTGAAATGCTTTTAAAATATTTTGGGATATTTTAAGGAGTTTGGTAAGCTTTGGGTCAATTTTAGAGGTCCAGGGGTGAAATGATAATTTTCGGGTTTCCAGGGACAAAATGGTCATTTTGCACTCAGGGTGAGATTTTGGTCCTGGCAGCGCCCTGAGCACATTTTATCATGTTTTAAATGTTTATGCATCATGAATATGATTTTTATGAAATTATGAAAATACGTTGCATGCTTGATTTTAATAAAAAAATTTACGTATATGCATGATTTTGATAAGTGATGAAAATAATGATGTTTTTGAATGATGGGAGTTGGTTGTGACTGACGATATATGTATACGATGATATGATTGGAGATATCGTGAGGGAAAAGGTTCCAGAGGGAGCCCGTTTACGGGAGAAGGCCCCAGAGGGAGCCCGACGATCGTATTTCCATTGACATGATATGATGAGCTGAGGCCCGGGCTCAGTGGGCGGGTAATGCTGTCGCTGATGTCCCCTGCCGCCGGGTACCACGGTTTTTATAGATGGATCCATCGATAGAGCTGATACGATAGAGCTGATACGAAAGTCACAACTAATGAACTGAATTCAATTAAAAAAAAATGTATACGTATATGGTGACATGAGATGACATGATTTTACACGATATGATTTTACACGACACGTATACGTATATGATGACATGATTTTAATACGATATGATTTTACACGACACGTTTACGTTATGCTTTTAAGTTCATGAAAGATATGTTGAGTATGATATTTTTCACTGCTGTGTGCTATATATATGTACTTGTTATTCCTGGTACAGGTGTGTTGAGTCTTTAGACTCACTAGGCATGTGTGTTGCAGGTGAGCTAAATGTTGAGGAGACTGGAGGTGCCGAACTCTGAGTAGGCAGACCTGGTGCGGTGACACGACCCGAGGACCACATGTTTTCCGCATTACGATTTATGAGATTGAGAGGAGATGAATATTTTCATACGTTGATGATTTTAAGAATTTTATAGGTTTATGTTTACGTATGATTTTGGATGAATTTGGTTAATTTAACTGAACTATTTTTACGGTAAGATAAATACGATGATTTTAAATGTTATTTCGAAAATGAGAGCTTTATATTATAAATAATAAATAAAAAAAAATTCCGCACTTTTAAAATGAGTGAGACGTTACAATGTATATCCACGATTTCAAAACAAATGAGAGGGCAAACACATCGCCATATTTTATTGTCATATGAATTGATAATTGTCTTTACATCTATATCATTATTCTTGTAAACGACCAAGTTAAACTTAAAAAAGGTTACATTTTAAAATTTATATAATTACTACAAAATTTAAATTGTCCAAAAACACCTCATTATTAGTCATACAATCAAGATAGTCTCTTAGAATTCTTACAACATGAGCGGTGAATGTGTAATTAAATACATTTTTCCACATATAATTTAACAAATATGGTCACATATTAAAAAATTTAAAAATAGTTATAGATTATGTTAAGACAACAAATTAAATATTGTCGTGTACTATATAGAGCAACTAGAAAAATATCACCGGGTTGACTTGGAGGCGCAACAACTTTTAACTCATCTCGGTCGGGGTTATCCAATTTAATCCCGTTCCATACCCATATCTAATAATAATAATAATAAAAACAGTTAAAAATACATAAATTATATTAAATGATGAAAAAAATTATTAATACATGAAGATATTTAAAGGTCCAGATATTGTAGAATTTTTCTATACATGTTGTTTTGCACAACTTGCAGTATAGGAATGCTAAAACTTCATTTACCCAACTATAAGATTTAGCACAACCAATATCATGCAGTAGTTGCAAAAACATGAGTCTAGCGGACCCTCCTTTATAATCCGAGAGCAGTATAGGAAAGCTAAAACTTCATTTACCCAACTATAAGATTTAGCACAACCAATATCATGAAGCAGTTGCAAAAACATGAGTCTAGCGTACCCTACTTTATAATCCGAGAACAATATTCCTCCAATAATCATCACTGCTACATAACTGATATATTTCACGACATCTATTTCCTAACTATTATAATCAATAAGAGTAGAAATGCAGTGATGATATAGTGCAGTCATAGACAAATGAGAAACTTTAAAATGCGATGATGATGACACAAATCCCAACAAGTTAAGATATATATGTTGTCATCAACCAACCGTATGTGAAACATCTATTCCAGTAACTGGGCTACATTAGTTATTAGACCAATATTATCAAAACATCTTGTCATATGACAGTTGCTTCACCACATCTAAAATGAAATGTGTGTATCTCGCGTCGCCATCGTTCAACAAGAGCAGTAATCAAATGATTTTCACACACGAAAACCACGTTGTAAGACCACATAAAATCTCATATGATTTAACTATGGAAGTACACGATTGTGTGAATAATTTCCAATTTATAACATCCAAATTAGATTGAAACAGTTGTTGACATATGTGTTACTTGTATTAAGAGAATACTGAAATCTTATAGACCTCGATTTTCTATCATTTTGGAATAAGTTGTCAAAATAACAAATTAGTACAAAATATTATAATTAAAATGAAATAATAGATATAAAAAAAAAACCTAAAAATAAAATATATTAAAAATTATATAATACTTAATACACGCACACAATAAAATATTCACTATCCAAATGACGAATATTTGTTTTTGTTTTTTCGTTGATTATTTTACGCTTTATATACATGAAAGGTTTATTTATTGTAAAGAATGCTCAATGGGTAGCCAAAATTATTGAACCTGCAGTTTCCGTTTATACCTACAATGGACCCTCCAGTCATTGCAACTAGGGGTGGATGTCGGTCGGTTCAATTCGGTTTTTTTCTATAATGGTTCGGTTTTTCGGTTTTCGATTTTGAATATATTTGGTCTAAAACCAAACCATTTTATTACTTCGATCCGATTTTTTTTGTAATACGGTTCGGTTATATACGATTTTATAATATTTAGTTAAGAAATAAAATTACACATCACTTGATGCTTGATCACACATATAAAAGAAACAATGATAGTAGATGAATAGAACATATACGATTACAATACACTTATGACTTAACAATCTAAGCTTCAATAACAATTTGAAATGCAATTTCAAACAGTAGCTCTTCAATAAAAAGATACACAGTCATTAAATTTCAATTTTCAACTCCAAAATGCACATAGATTTCACATATCAAATCTCAATACATTTAACAACATGAGCTTCAATAACAATTTGAAATTTCAATTGTCAATATTGGACTTGTCACATGACTAAGACCCATTTATTAGCCGCCCTATAGTTAAATATAATATGGCATGTTCGGTTATTTCGGTTTTCCGGGGATCAAAATCGTAAACCGAACCGAAAAACCGAATTTCTTTAATTTTGAAACAGTAACCGACCGAAAAATCGATAAAACCGAACCATTTAAACCGACTTTTTTCGGTTCGGTCGGTTATTTCGATTTTAACCAAAATATGTCCACCCCTGATTGCAACTTATGCTTTGCTGGAAAAGTTGCAGTTTCCTCTGCAACTGGCAAGGGACGCTTCATTTTTATAGTAAAGAATGTTCAATGGGTGATCAAAATTATCGAACCTCGGTTACTTGCGGTGTCCGCTTACACCTACCGCAGAAGCTGCGGCATAAATGTAAATATTGTAGAGTCCGTCACTGCAAATCGTCACAATCACATTATTAACAAAATTATATAATTTTTAAATCTGTAACAGACGCAGCAGCTGGACCATGCAAATATTACAAAATGGCCTCATTCATATTATTAAAGAAATTATATATTTTTTAATATTAATAATTAAAAAAAAAAACCCTATTAGCACAGCTATAGTTTTACTTTTTGAACCGATAGTGTTATTTATCTGATTCCAGCTTTGCTTGTTGTACAGTGCGGAGGGCCAAAGTTCTCTACTTTGAAGGTCAATAATATGATTTGTAGTAATCGAGTTCATCTAGATCTTTTTTCTTGTTATTTTCACTCGTTTTGTTTTTTGCCCCGACTGGGTCTGAACCTTTTCTTCAATTTTTTATGGGTTTGAGCTAATCTTTCATGTTTTCAGATTTGATTAAAAATCGGTTCTTGAAGGCAAAGAAAGGGTAGCCTTTTTTTAAAAAAAAAATTTGGGGTTTCTTGAAAGTGGAAGAGAGGTTCTTGATCATCATTTCTAATTAATTTTCTGAAATGAGTACGAGTTGTTTTAGGTGATTTTGTGGTGGCTTTGTTGGATGAGATTGAATTGGGATCGAGGGTCTGTTTCCCAGATATAGCGAGGAGGGTGGGATTTCTGGAGATTATTTTTGGAAGATGGGACTAAGTGGGGATAGTTTAAAGGGGGATTCTTGGAATGCGAAGAAAGGAAAAGAGGCCAAGGAAAAAGATGATTCTGTGGAGTCAGGTTGCTGTATTAAGTTAAAGTTTATTGGTAGCTGTATTTCTTCAAGATCTAAAGTGGATAACTCTATTAGTGGCATCAGCACACACGGTGATCCATCTCTCTATCTCCTAAATTCAGTGTGCTATTTGTTTGTTGATTTGTTTTTTTGTTTGTTTTTTTTGCATGAACTTCAAGAGGATTTCTTTGGGTTATGAGGATTACTTTTTGTGTGATTTACTACATTGTTGTTCGATCGAAAATGTCTAATTGCATAATAATGCTTTGAATCTTTTCTATCTATAAAATGTCTAATTGCTTAACAATGCTTTTAATCTTTTCTATCTGTAAAATGTGCATTGTCTTTGCTCTTATCTTTTGTTTTGCATGTGAACAGAAGGTAAATCTTCATATGGTACCGGCATAGACCGACCAGCTGCCACAGAGATCCCATCCACCGCTACAAGTAATGCTGAAAGCAATTCGTCAAGCTTCAAACTGGAAGATGAACTTAAAGTTTCTTCCCGACTGAGAAAATTTGCATTTCATGACCTTAAGTTGGCAACAAGAAATTTTCGACCCGAATCACTTCTTGGAGAAGGGGGTTTTGGCTGTGTGTTTAAGGGGTGGATTGAAGAGAATGGCACGGCACCAGTTAAGCCAGGGACCGGGCTTACCGTTGCTGTCAAAACCCTGAATCATGATGGGCTTCAGGGTCACAAAGAATGGATGGTTTGATACATTTGCATTTGATTTTCTTGATTTAGCTTTCTTTTCCGTTTTAGTTTTTTGTCCTTGTGCTGGTTCGACTATCCTGAAGTGCGATTTCACATGGCAGGCTGAAGTAAATTATCTTGGGGACCTTGTTCATCCTAATTTAGTTAAATTGATTGGTTACTGTATTGAAGATGATCAGAGGCTTTTAGTTTACGAGTTTATGCCTAGAGGAAGCTTGGAGAATCACCTATTCAGAAGTATGCGGCTAGCTTTATCCCAGCTCATTTTGCATTGAAATTTCCTGGAGTAAAAAAATTTTGTTCTTTACATGGATGATATTTTAAATGAATCCTCAAAATCTCTGATGCACAATATGATTCATGATATAGTGCGCTGTTGAGCTATTCTAATCACTGTAATTTGCAGGGTCTCTCCCTCTTCCGTGGTCTATCAGGATGAAAATTGCTCTAGGTGCTGCAATGGGTCTTGCTTTTCTTCACGAAGAAGCAGAAAAACCGGTTATATATCGTGATTTTAAGACATCAAACATCCTGTTAGATGCTGTGAGTATCAAATGCTGAATAAACTCTATTCTTCTAAATGTGCTATGTTGCAATATATGTCCTAATTATTCTAAAATGTCTTATATTTTGTTATTTGCTCTGATCTATTGAACATAAGGATTTTTATTTTATTATCTTAAACCTACTGCAGGAGTATAATGCCAAACTTTCTGATTTTGGACTTGCTAAAGATGCTCCAGATGAAGGAAAAACTCATGTTTCTACACGTGTGATGGGCACATATGGTTATGCGGCCCCAGAATATGTCATGACAGGTATCTTGTTGTGTCCTTGATTTCAATGTTAGATCGGTGCACTGGAGACTCTTCTGCCAAAAACCAACTGATGGACACGTGAAAACTGTTGGCATGAATTTAAAATTTCAACAACGAGTAAAAGAAGTACACAAATGGGTGCGATAATTAATGGAAGAAAGTCTATTTGAAGCAATAAAGGGATAAAACACATACTAAGACTTATTTCTTGAGATTTCGTGAACAGCTCACTTATTTCGGACAATCTGTCTCGTTTTTCAGGACATCTTACATCAAAAAGTGATGTGTATAGTTTTGGAGTAGTCCTTCTTGAAATGCTGACAGGAAGAAGATCAATGGACAAAAACCGGCCTAATGGGGAGCATAACCTTGTAGAATGGGCTAGGCCTCATCTTGGTGAAAGGAAACGTTTTTACCGTTTGATAGATCCTCGACTTGAAGGTCATTTCTCAATTAAAGGTGCCCAAAAAGCTGCACACTTGGCTGCTCGTTGCCTTAGCCGAGATTCCAAAATTAGGCCTCTAATGACTGAAGTTGTTGAAGCTTTGAAGCCTTTGCCAAACCTCAAAGACATGGCTAGCTCGTCTTACTACTTCCAAACAACGCAAGCGGATCGAGTGGGTTGCAGCCCAAATGGTAAAAATGGTCTCAAAACCCAAGGATCGGTTTCAAGAAACGGGCAACATCATCCAAGAAGCCTTTCGATACCAAATGGTTCTCTTGCTTCACCATATCATCAGTTTGCCCATAATTCACCAAAACCGAATGGTAAGTCATAAGGTCGGGTTGGCTGGTTAGCGTTGCATTTTCGTCGCCCATTCTTGTTTCCATGAGCATCCAATTTGAAAAGAATTGTTAGCATTTAACTATCGTGTCATTTTGGAGGGGGGAAAAATTTCAACTTGGGAAGAATGTTATGTGAATGACGCTGATTAAAGGTTTGCATCGATCCCCGTTTCTCTCTCCTGGTCTTGGTAGACTCCCCCTTTCTTGTATGCTAACATCACACGGTTTAACAGCTCTGAAGTGCATTTTGATGTTGAAGTTAATCTTCAAGATATCATGTCTGTCGTTGATCAACGAATGTGTGTGTATCCATTATTTGAAGTGAATTTTTAATATATTCTGGCTCAATTTTGTGTACATTTGGTTGGTCTCATTGATTGAGAAGCTATCTCAACTCTATTCCCATGGCTGTATTAATGGTTTGGTCTATGTTTTTACGAATAAATTCTCGTCAGGAAACATATATTGTTGGATTATGTATTCCATGTATAGTTTATTCAAGATTTTCGTAGGTTTTGATGAATACAAAGATGTTGAACATGATTCTTGGAAAGAAACGTGACTTGCAAACTAGGAATACAATAGTTTCCATATGCTCGTGACTGTATGGCTATGCAACAAATAGCATTCGACCACTCTCGTTCACCAAGTGTGACTGAGCTGTGTGGCCACCTTACTGTGAACAGCCGCGCCAAGCCATCTGAGTCTTGTCTACCGCGCTAGCCCAGCTGAGCACCAACAGGCCACAACCCGGCTATCGATCTGTTCAATCAGCT
The DNA here is from genome assembly GCF_022965805.1 of Primulina eburnea. Classification (NCBI taxonomy): domain Eukaryota; kingdom Viridiplantae; phylum Streptophyta; class Magnoliopsida; order Lamiales; family Gesneriaceae; genus Primulina; species Primulina eburnea. Next base: position 25,248,828 of record NC_133118.1, read on the forward strand.
CGGCCTTTTGCCCTTGTGTCAGCTAATGGCGAAAGATCAGCCACTGGCTGGATCTCTCACCATCCTTCATACCGATCCTGCGATAAAGGAAGTGCCTTAAGACAGATCGAACGGGTTCAAATGAATTGGAGCCAGGTCCACGTCTGACGCGGCTAATCTACGCGATACCCAACTGACTCGTTCCGTTGTGTGTGTGTGTGTGTGTTTTAAAAGGAGGGACCCCTCCATTTATGTGTGTCTTTTGAACTGTCCCTTGATGACTGAGCTATGATTTTCGAACACCACATACCACAGCAGGCCTTGGAGATGGTGACAGAATAAGCCAATTTTTTGGTTTTTTGTTTTTGTTTTTATTTTGAGTAAAACATAGAGTATATTTCACTTAACAACCAAGAAGGTAATGTTTTACTGTTTTACAGAAGTTTGCAAGTGAAAACACTAGACACATGAAAAATCTATAGGCTGAAGTGAAAAACTTTGCAACGGTAATTTTGCCAAAGATGTTGACAACACCTTCTATCACACCATCATTGGTAGCCTTTTGTATCATCGTTTACTAAAAATATGGAATCTTGGGTTACTAGTTGTTCCTTTTCATTGACTCTGATTTCTTTCATTTCATTTATTTTGTTCGGATCTTCCTTTTTTCGTTAGCCGCTTTCCTTGCAGATTTTAGTTGTCTCGATATTATGTTTAGTGTATGCTTGTGTGCCAGGTATCAATCAAATCCTAACATCTCCTACCTAAAAGTTGTTAAGCATATCCTACAATACATAGCAGGAACCATAGATTTAAAATTGCGATATACTCGAGAGACACGTAGAAACTTAACGGGTTTTTCTGATACTAATTGGGTTGGAGATTTAGATGACAGAAAGAGCACAATAGGAGGATGTTTCTACCTTGAAAATAACCTAGTTTCATGGTATAGTAGGAAACAAAACTGTGTGTCACTCTCGACTGTTGAATCTGAATATGTGGTTGTTGTAAGTTGGTGCTCCCAAATTTAATGGATGAATCAAATGGTAGAAGATTATGGCCTTAAGTGTGAAACTCTCATTGTGTACTTTGACAATTTAAGCACAGTCGACATCTCAAAAAATCCAGTAAACACTCTCGAACAACACATTGACATTAGACATCATTTTATTGAATATTCAGAGGAAGGTTTGATCCGTATGGAATTTTTTGGGATAAATATCCAATTGACAGACATATTCACAAAAGCATTAGACTTCGAGAGATTTTCCAATCTTATGAAATCTTTCAGCATGTGTGCGTTCTGATCACTCACGAATGTTAACTTGGATGCTCTAACGTCTAGGACAACATCTAACATGAATATGTATTTTTAGGAAATTTAGGCATTTTGCATTTTCGTTCATTCTGTTATATGTGATGTTTGCACTGTGTTGGCTAATTTTATTGATATGCTGTCAATTTCTCAGTTCTATTTGATGCAACACACTTTGCCATGATATGTGCTATGACGAAGTCACTAAGTAGTTGATGGATGTTTGTATACTCCATGGTCTTATTCCATGTGAAAAGTGACTTGAGAAGATTGAACAATTAAATACAAAAAAGATTATATTCTGTATAAGAAGAAAAAGAATGAAAAAATCTACCTAAAACAATGAAGATTGTTCATTTAGTGTAGGAGCTATCTCTTCTGAGTCTAATATAGAAAGGATAACTGTAAAAAACGAAAAAAACTACTTAGAGGAGTCCAAGGAAGACCGTTCTTTAGAGAAGACAATTTTTCCCACGGGTTCGGGTCCTCGCGCGGAAAACCCAAAACAGGGTGGTTTCGGAAGAGAGCTATCGGTTTCGGTTTCAGTGTAGGGGATTTTTAAAATCCCCGCAATGATTTGGGGGCGGGTATGGTACGGTGATGATATCCCCATCCCCAAACCCGCCTGATAATAATAATAATAATAATTTAAAAAAAGGTTTGTTATAGTTATCAGAAAGAAAGAGAACCAACACATGGTTTGAATAATTTATAATATCAATAATATTAATACTAATAATAATAATAATAATAATAATATATATATAAAAAAAAATCTTAACTAACCCCTCAATTCCCATTCTCCCATTCACCATTTCACGCCTCCTGCCTCCAATAGTCCCGTACTCCAGTTCCACTCTCGTCTCTCAAGGGCCAACCATGAACCAACCAACACTCCAAGTCTCCAACTCTTCACGACATCTCTCGTTCCGATTTCCGACGATTTCTCGCTTTTAAAGAATATTGGACCTCAACACAACGTAAACCAGGTTCGATTGTTGACTTGTTGTCATTTGTATATCGATTTGAGTAATTATTGTTCGATTCCTCGACCCATGGAAATTCCCCGACCTCTTCCTTGTTCCTCAATCTCATCAGTAGCGTGTCCATTAATGGGCTGCCCATTCAATTCTTCTGCTTCTTGACATAAAAAAATTGATGTATTTGAAAGACCAAATCGATTACCATAGAAATCTCTTACGCAATGATATTGCATGGATATGAAATAGTTAGCGTACTTTGTTTCGAAATTTTGCTTTAAGTGCCTTGGTAGTTTTAAAAGATCACTCCTAAATCAAAAGGTGTAAATTAAAGAAAGTGGTTAAATATAATATTAGGAAAATTATTTATAAAACCAATAAATTTTTTTACCATCTTTAATAATTTGACATAAAATAGAGGATTTTTACGCGAAAGTGGATTGTTGTCATTTTTAATGTCTTTTGCATCATGTGCCGGTTCTTCTTGATACTAGGAAAACTAAGTGTGTGTTGTTATTTTTTGTTTCTATTTGTTCGATGAATTTTGGATTTAGTGTAAACTTATTCTTTTTTAACACAATGAGAGGTTTGTTTTAATTATCCATAATTATCCATCTTTTATGCAAATTATTTGATATCATTTCAGATGGAATCTAATGATACAGAGGTTGGGACTGCTCCAACTGTAGGAAGTCAAGAACTTGCATCGAAAAATGAGAGTTTAGGTGGTGAAAGTAAGATTGATACCAGACATTTTCTTGACCACATAAAAACATGTTTGCACAAAACACAGAAGACTATAAAACAATCTCTATTGCAATCAAAAAAATCTAATGACGAGACAATGATGCTTGGGACATACCATTTCAACCAAGATCACGGGAGAGAAGAGCTTGCGAATGTGATTATATTGCATGAGTATCCACTATCTATGGTTGTTCATGTGGGCTTTAGAAGGTACTCTTATACTTTACAACTGTTATTTAAAGTTCTCTCTCTGAACACAGTTAAGAATGATATCATGAAGATATTTGAGCATGAAAGAGATAAAACAATGAAAGTATTGGATTCAAATGCTAGTCGGATTGCATTGACTACTGATATATGGACGTCAAATAATCAAAACAGAGGATTCATGGCAATCACTTCACACTTCATCGATGCTTCATGGAAACTACAAAGTCGGCTTGTGAGGAAATTTTTTTTCTTCTCTCTTAAAATTTGTACTTTTATTTACCATTAATAATATTACTATCGTTGTTAAAATTTATTATATTTATTTATTTTACTGGGTTTATATATGTTTCGTGTCCACATACTGCTGATGTGAAGGCCCGAAAATCCTTGCTTGAAAATTTACGGAAAATTAAAATTTTTCTTTTTAAAAGAACTTAAATGGTCTCATTCATAAAATCGACTGATGAATCAAGTTCAATGTTTAAAATAATGTCAGCGGAAGAAAATAAAGTTTTGCCAACAATAACAATTTAAAAATTATCCAACGACTGATAAAAATTGTTTGCGGAATAAAATAACAACTGCTGCACTGAGGTCCTCGGGTGCCACTACTGCCGACCCAAGCTAGCTCACTGGTCCCCCCCTCGGCACTAGCCTCATCAGTACCTACAACAATCAAGTCTAGTGAGCCTAAAGACTCAGCATGCATATATCGCAGGTAACGAGTAAAATCTGAAGTAAAATATGCACGGGATAAAATATCATGTCATGAGGCATGCTGAAAATAATCTGTACTGAGCAATTATAATACGTGCATAACTGAACTGAAAATCACAGTAAAAATATTTGCTCCTTGGAGCCCTGTACTGAAATAACTGGTAAAATTTTCCTGTTGAGATTATGTTTTACGCCTGTGGCCACTGCACTAAGCTGAAACTGATCGGTAACTGGCTACCGGGGAGGCTGAAACTGAACTGATCTGGCCGGTCACTGGCGATCGGGTGGTACCATACTGAACTGATCGGTCACTGGCGACCGTATAAAATAATACTCCCACATAATGAATGAACCACAAGCCATATCGCATAAATCTCAAAAATAATCATTTTCTGTTTTCATGCACGTAATATAATTTAACTGGCATAATGAAAAATCATGTAATTTTACCAACTGGATTGGATTGGATCGTCCCCCAGGCTCGCTGCAACCTAACTGTGCTATGAAAAATATGCAAATGCTAAACCTTGACCAACTATGCAATTTAGTTCAAAAGATGCGACTATAACGCCTAATGACTTCGTATTTAATCATGACTTCGAGCCAATCTGAACCGACACTGAACCGACGTATAGTCATGATTAAAATACGCTGAAAAATCATAAAATAATGCTCCTAAAATGATAGGGTCGAAATCTAGGTGGAATGGAGGCCAAAACATGAAACGCTCTTTCGAGAGTCAATTTGGCACATTGCACCGTAAATTCTCGTACGACCTCAAAAATGATCCGAATGACGAACGGTCGAAAACATGACCTTCCTAACTCAATAAGGCATTGTCCAGTCCAAGGCCATGGGCTAAAAGCCAACCAAGAACTCAAACGAGCCTTCTAAACGACACAGCAACCTGCTGTAATTTCCAGCAGCTGCGCAACTACAAGACTTGCGTTGGTTTTGAGCCTATCGGCCATTAGGGGCGTGAACCACCGACCAGAGACTCTTACCAACATCCCAAAGAGTGATTTGAACCATGGCTAAGGGCTTTTGGCCCGCCACAATTCGAACCATACCAGAAACAAAACCGAAACTCCAACCGAGAACCAACGTGCATGCGTGTGTAGTGTTTAGCTTTGATCGATGTCTTGCGTCGTTCCAGTGGCCATTTGATTGACCATGGCCCGATCTAGACATCTACGAGCATGATATGAACCGTGGCTAAGGGCCATAGGCCAATCAAGATCCATACCAAGCAACAAAAGAAACGAAACCATATGCTGAAAAATGGAAGAGGCCGAAGGGTTATAGGGGGCTGTTTTGATGTTTTGATTAAAAACCGATGAGCCATGGACCAAGCCACCAAAAGGGCAACTTAGTCACGTCTTATACATGCTAGGGGAGTGATCTAACCATGGCTATAGGCCTTTGGGGCAGCCAAGATCAGATCCTTCCTCCTTGTCATCAAAACTGAATTTCGAAACTCATAATGGACCAAATGAGAAGTTGCTGTCCATTTCTGAATTTCCAGCAACCAGGGGCTTGAACGAACGGACCAATCTGATCCTAATACCTCCTATTACGTGTACATATGTCGCCTTGGGAGCCTGGAGTCGAACCAATCACCTGAAACTCACAAACCAAGAAAAACGTGAAGCTTGCCAAGGAATATCAAAAATTCTGCATGTGTTGTTTCAAAATGTTTTGACATGGATCTCGATTTTTGCTTGAATAAACATGATCATGTACTGAAAAATAAATGATAATATGACTTGATTGAGGTTTGAAAGAATCTAAACATGCCTGGTTGCGTTTCGAAATAAAATGAACGAAACGACGATGACTCGGCGCGGAGGAGTGGAGCGCTTCTCTACCTTTCCTTGCTCTCGATTTTTATCTCCTCTTTCTAGCTATGAAACCCACGAAATTTCTCTCCAAAATCACTCTGAATTTCGTGACTAAGGGAGGGGATATGATGGTTAGGGGAGTGAGGGAGATGGGTGCAAAATATAGGGAAAGAATCAAGACCAAGTCTCCATTTTTTTGAATTTTGAATTGTGGTTTGCTATCAATTCTACTTCGAGGGATTATGGTGGTGCAATGACCGATTCTACATGCTCATCTAGACTAGGATAATGTTCTAACATTAATTAATTAAAGTTGATTACCAATAGAAAAGGTTAGCAAGCTAAAAGATGACAAAGAATTGGTCAAATGATGAGTTGGCAAATGAATTATTTGATCAACAAAAAAGGGTGGCCGAAATTTAACAATTAAAAGGGAAGGGAAAAATGTTATCTAGCTAGTAAATTTATAATCCTTAAAAGCCTCACTAATCCTTAATTAATTTAGTGAATTAACCCTTAATTATTGGAACTTAAATGAACTTATTTCTTAATCACCTCAAGTAATTAAATTAAATCCTCAAAACATCCTTTTTAACTTAAATGAACTTACTTGCTAGCTAAATTAACTTCTGGAAATATTTCTCGAATCTTAAATTCTATCTCAAAACTCCAACTCCAATCCGGCCTCACTGAAATAACAGAAAAATCAAACTACTGCATGAAACAATAAAATAATTAACTTCAAAGAAATGCATTAAAATAATCATGCAATGAAGTCAATTTAATTTTAAAAATCTAGAATTATGCATGACTTATACGTAGTCTAAGTTACGGGTTCTACAGCTGAGGTCCTTGCAAATTCCCTTGTTGATTGCCTCTTGGATTGGAATTTGGATCGTAAGTTATCTACTTTAACTATTGATAATTGCACAACTAATGATGCTATGATGGAGCTTAAGCTAGATAAGCTTCCTCCGAGTTCACTTATTTTAGAAGGTAAATTATTTCACATGCAGTGTTGTGCCCATATTTTTAATTTGGTTGTGAGGGATGTACTGCAATTAATCAGTGGTAGTATTGAAACAATTCGATATAGTGTCGGATTTTGAACAGCAACACCGAAAAGAGATGAAACATTTATTGAAACAGCTCGACAATTGAAGGTTCCAAGCACCAAAAAGTTGGAACTTGATTGCAAAACACGTTGGAACTCTACATATTTAATGCTTAACACTGCATTGGAATATAAAGATGTGTTTGCTCGTTTAAAACACCGTGAGAGTTTGTATAAAAGATTTTCCACAGAAGATGATTGTTCAAAAGTGAGAGAGATTTATTCTAAATTGGAGATTTTTTATGATCCCACATAGTTGCTTTCGGCGACCAAGTATCCCACTATAAATATTTTCTTCTAAACTATTTGTGATATTAAGTTGGCAATTGATGATTGGCTTCTTTTGGATGATAATGTGGTGAATACAATGACAACAAATATGATATTAAAGTTTGAAGAGTATTGGGAGATGATGAATTCTTTATTGGAAATTGGAAGCATTTTAGATCCGAGGCACAAGATGAATTCAATTCAATTTTATTATCCTATTGTTTATGGTGATATGTCTTCATTTGAGATTGAAAAAATAAAGAAAATGTTGTATGAAATTGTTGAAGAGTACAAGAAGAAATCCAAACAATCTCAGAAAGTGAAAGATTCACGATCTTCATATTTAAGGCATCAACTTCCTAAACGTGGTAATCATGCTGATAAATTTGAAATGTTCATGGATTCCAATACAAATACTGAACTTGAGAAGTCGGAGTTATATTATTATTTAGAAGAGTCTTTGTTGCCAAGAAATACAAGTTACTTTGATACCTTATGTTGGTGGAAGACGAATGGGATCAAATATCTCATTTTGCATGATATTGCAAAGGATGTGTTGTTCATTCTTGTGACGACTGTTGCTTCTGAATCAACATTTAGTACTAGTGGGAGAGTTTTAAGTGCTCACCGTAATCGACTTTATCCTAAAACTGTGGAGGCTTTGATGTATGCTCGAGATTGGTTATGGAGTGAAACTCGAGATATTAAATATTTTCAAAAAAAATTGTTTATGATACTATATTTATATTTTTAGTTTATAATATTTTTATTTTTTATTTGTCCTTTTAGATTCTATAGCTTCAAATTATCAAAATTTTGACAACGATTCTGATATAGAGGTAAGTAATAAGTTGATTTTTTTTATTGTATTAAAGTGTTTTAATTTTGTATATTTTTTCTCTATGTCTTATTATTTTTTAGTAGCCGGAGTCATACACTAACGGTAACACTGATTATAGCATGGAGTGATGTGATGTGATATACTGGAGAAGAAAGTAATCTGATGATGCTAACGAGTTTGATCTTTTATATTTATTGGAAATATGGATTTTTTTTTTTTGAGAATATTGAACTACGGATTATTAATGTTATGTATGTCATTGAATTTTTGTATCAAAACTTTATAAGCCAAATTTAAGAAAAGATTTATGTCAATTCAATAAATATGTAAAGTTTCATTAAAAAAGACATTCAAGCGGGGATGGGGATGGGGGCAGGGATCCCCATTCCCGCGGGGTCGACGATGGGGATTCCCCGATTTGGTAGAATCGGGGATGAGGGCGGGGATATAAATCCGGGGGTGGGATGGGGATAGAAAACCCTACCCCGCCCCGGGCCCATTGCCATCCCTACCGTTCTCCAAGTATGAGATATACCAATTCTATGTGTGCGTGTGTGTATATATATAGTTAAATAGTCTTTAGTGTGTGCAAGAAAATCAAAATTCTTTCTGAAAATTGGAAGTGTTGTCAGGAGATATTGCCAAAATCAATGAAAACATCTCATATGTGAACACATAACATTCACTTTATCATGTTTCTATTATAGTTCATTATGTTTTTAGGCATAATTAGGTCATGCATGTACATGAGATTGTAAATATCTTGGGCTCAAGAGGTTATTAGTTCTCGACAGAGAAAACATGCTGAAATCATCAATTGCCAACTTAATATCACAATGCCAACAAATATGAAATTAAAATTTGAAAAGTATTGGGAGACGATGAATTTTTTATTTGCAATTGGGAGCATTTTAGATTCGAGGTACAAGATGAAGACAATTCAATTTTATTATCCTCTTCTTTATTGCAATTGGTATCATTTTAGATCCAAGGTACAAGATGAAGACAATTCAATTTTATTATCCTCTTTTTATGGTGATATGTCTTCATTTGAGATTGAAAAAATAAAGAAAAAGTTGTATGAAATTGTTGAAGAATACAAGAAGAAATCCAAACAATCTCAGGAAGTGAAAGATTCACGATCTTCATATTAAAACCTCCACTTCCTAAACGTGGTAATTATGCTGATAAATTTGAGATGTTCATGGATTGCAATACTAATACTGAACTTGAGAAGTCGGAGTTGGATTATTATTTAGAAGAGTCTTTGTTGCCAAGAAAGACTGGTTACTTTGATATCTTATGTTGGTGGAAGACAAATGAGATCAAATATCACATTTTGCATGATATTGCAAAGGATGTATTGGCCATTCTTGTGACGACTGTTGCTTCTGAATCAACGTTCAGTACTAGTGGGAGAGTTTTAAGTGCTCACCGTAATCGAATTCATCCTAAAAATGTGGAGGCGTTGATGTATGCTCGAGATTGGTTATGGAGTGAAACTCGAAGTATTAAATAGTTTCAAAATAAATTGTTTATGATAATTTATTTATATTTTTAGTTTATAAAAATTTTTATTTTTTATTTGTCTCTTTAGATTCTATAGCTTCGAAGGATCAAAAGTTTGACAACGATTCTGATATAGAGGTAAGTAATAAGTTTATTTTTTTATTGTATTAAAGTGTTTTAAATTTATATATTTTTTCTCTATGTCTTATTATTTTTTAGTAGTCGGAGTCATGCACTAACGGTAACACTGATTATAGCATGGAGTGATGTGATATACCGGAGAAGAAAGTAATCTGTTGATGCTAACGAGTTTGATCTTATATATTTATTTGAACTATGTATTTTTTTTTTTTTTGAGAATATTGAACTATGGATTATTAATGTTATGTATGTCATTGAATTTCTGTATCAATACTTTATAAGCCAAATTAAAAAAAATGTGTCAATTCAATAAATACTTAAAGTTTCATAAAAAAAAAAAGAAATTCAAGCTGGGACGGGGATGAGGGTGGGGATCCCCATCCTCGCGGGGACGGGGATGGGGATTCCCCGATTTGGTAGAATCAGGGATGGGGGCGGGGATATAAATCGGGGACGGGGATGGGAATGGCAAACCCACCCTCGCCCCTATCCATTGTCGTCCCTACCGTTCTTCTAGTATGAGATATACCAATTCTATGTGTGCGTGCGTGTATATACATAGTTAAATAGTCTTTATGTGTGCAGGAAAATCAAAATTCTTTCTGAAAATTGAAAGTGTTGTCAGGATATGTTGCCAAAATAAGTGAAAACATCTCATATGTGAACACATGACATTCACCTTATCATGTTTGTATTGTAGCTCATTCTGTTTTTAGGCATAATTAGGTCATGCATGTACATGAGATTGTAAATATCTTGGGCTCAAGAGGTTATTAGTTCTCGACAGAGAAAACATGCTGAAAAACTCTATTTACTATAAATCAAATATTTATGATGGCTTAGTGGTGTTAAGCCGATGTGGAATTTTAATCCGAAAATTGTTTTTTGGAGTGAATTTGATAGATTATTATCGCATGTCTTGAGGAGATTTTTTTAGTTTTGTTTTAATTTTTTCACCCGTTACTTTGTTACTGTTGGTGAATCTCTGCAAAAATTTGTTAAGAGATTAAGGGCTATTCTTAAGTGAGTGATTGTTACTGTTGAACTGAACGTTGTTTAACCATTGCCTATTAAACTTAGCAAAATATAATTGTTTTCGGTATTATTCGCTAAAGTCATTTCCTCATTCTGATCAACTATGTGAAAATTCTCTCGTTTACTCTCATTCATCTCCAATTTTAAAAATGACATGAAAAGGTTAACATCCATAGGACATCTGAAGCGAAATGGGTTACAGGAATGATGTTGCCCTCGTTGACACAACACCCACAGACGCACTTGGCGTTCCAAACTGGGACATTGTTCTTGTTGAGGAGTTTCATATTCCTCTGGAAACAATGTGAGCCCGAGAATAAAATCGATATAGAAAACCTACCCAATTTTTCTGTTATAAATCAGGTGTTTCCGCCACCAACACCAGTTCACAGATCAAAATGCCAATCATAATACAATCCTGACTATAATCCTTCAAAACGATTTCGCGCCAAGGGAGAATCATCTTCAAGACCGTCACTGGTTGACCCCAAGAACACTTCTGGAGATGAATTGAAAGATGCTGATTACGAGTTGGTGGCTCGTAAAAGGCCCACACACCCTACTATAAGCAGTTCCTCAGATGACACACTCTCAATTTCTGACACAGATGCTGCCCAAGGAACCAACTCTATCCAATGAGGACGAAGTCTCTCTGGCACAATTTTTGGCCAACTTAAAGAAAAAAAAGGCACTGCCCCTTCAGACTCCAGTGATGAACCTAATGCAAAAATGCAACAGGAATTTGTAGACAATAGGCTTGAGGCCTCCGATGATTCATCGTCTAACACATTTGATTAAGTATTCGATATGTTGCTGACATCTCTACTGACAACGATGATGTTGAACTGGATGTTGAGGACATTCCAGACAACACTGACTGTGGAGATTATGATTTGAGCAAAGCCTTCTCAATGAAGTTCTACACCAAAATATCTCTGGCACAATGGTCTGTGTATGCCAACCAAGATTTTCTTGATGAGAAGAACATGCACACATGCCTTTTCTAGGAAGAATCTAGTGGCTTTTCTGCAACTCCGCAAGCTATTTTCGGCAGTTTATGTTGTGGTATCATATTCCCGAAAACCAATTATTGAATTTTACACAAATCTTTCACAAGGTGCTGGAGATGAGAGGTCAAGCAAATGTGGGAAAATGTTTGTTCGAAATAAGGTGTATGAATTCAGTCCAGCTATCGTCAACAACTTTTATCATACTTCTGCAGATTTAGAATAAGACTTACTTTCGGATATCCGTGATGCTACTTCAACAGTTACTGGAGGCCTAATCAATTAATTTCCGGCACATCCCAATTGTCCGTCTGCCGCCAATCTGACATCTTTTTATTTTGTTCTTCACAAGATTGCGATATGCAATTAGAATCCATCCACAAACTCCACAACAGTCACAAGATAGCAAGCTATGATTATGTTCTCCATTGATACAAATGGCACCTCAATTTCTGTAAGTTTGAACGTCCAATACTCGTTTTCTTAAAAAGTACTAGAAATTTTTTTTTTAAATCCTCTAATGATCGGTCGAACACTCACAAATATATAAAAATATTTTGCACCATTTTTAAAATAAAACAACCAATTAGTATCAAAGGAAATAGTCAAATCATTTAACATTTTACAGACTTAAAAAGCAATAAATTTGAAAAGTATAGCACATAATAAATCTCTTAAAAACCCCTCAAAACATAAATAAAAAGTCGTAAAAATCTTTTAACATAAACATAAACATAAATGTGGAAAAGTAGAAGCGCTGGTCCTTGGGTCATGTGCACCTCCAGTCCAGTCAGATCAGGAATCCAAGCCTCCCTCAACAATATTATCATACTCACCTGCATCAATCACACCTAGTAAGTCTAAAGACTCAACACGTTATATTATTGATACCAAATAATACGTATAAAACCACAAGCAACAGTAAAATTACTTTTACGTAAAAATAACATTTTCATGACTTGCATAAACTTCAAACATAAACATTTCATAAACATTTTCATATCATCCTAAACATATTCATATACATATTATCATTAATATATACGTATTCGTTTTTCCTTTCGTTGAATTCAGATCGTTAATTGTGACTTTCGTATTTGTCTACATATTGGGCGATAGATCCATCTACATGTAACTACAGTACTGGGTGGCGGGGACATCATCGACACTCTCACCCATCAACTGAGCATTGGCCTTACGTATTAATATATCATATCGTGTAAATGGAAATACGATCGTCAGGCTCTCTCTAGGGCCTTCTCCCGTGAACGAGCTCCCTTTGGGACCTTCTTCCTCACGATATCTCCAACATATTATCGTATTCATATCAATGAAAATACAATCACCGGGCTCCCACCGGGACCTTCGCCCTCACGATATCTCCAACATATCATCATATTATTCACAATTACTTCACTTCCTTCAAAGTTCCATATTCTCATCACTTAATAAAAATTAAATATGCATATAACTCATTTCTTTTAGACCAAAAATTCAACATATCTTTCAATGTTATCGTTTCATCGTAAAAATCTATAAACATTTAAAACCCAACATTTTAGCAAATTAAATCATAAACATTTAAAATAACATTTTGACATATTAAACCATAAACATTTAAAATAACATTTTGACGTATTAAATCATAACAATTCCATAAACATTTAAAATAAACATTTTAACATATAAAAATCCATAAAAATTTTAAAATAAATATTTTGCCATATTAAATCATTAAAAATATCCATAAAAATTTAAAATAATCATAGTAGCATATAAAACAGCATTCAGAATACTGCCATGACGTTTACTAATTTTCGAGTGTAAAATTATCGTTTTGCCCCTAGACGTAAAATTTCACGTTTTTGATATTTTCTTAATTTCATTTACTCTAAAATATCCTAAATAATTATTTAAGTTTAAATCTAATTTTTCAAATTTTATTAAGCTTAAATCTAGGCTTTTCAATTAATTCTTTAATTAACGTTTCGTGAGGTGATTAAATCCCAGATAAATCCAAAACTCATTATTTTGATCCCAAATTTTAAACATAACATTTTTATTATTTATTATACCCTTGTGAGCCATGAACGGCCCCCGTGGACCGATGGTTCCAATTTTAGTCTAATTATTTTTGTTTTTGACACATATTCGAACACACCGAGCCAACTCCCAAAATACTCGAGCCATGGTCGAGCAACCTCAATCCAAACCGAGCCAACTCATTTAGGAACCCTACTTATTAAGCCCAAGCCCCTGACCAGCCCCTTAGACCCTCAAAAAGCCCACTGCCCTTGACCTTTTTTGTGCGTGCGAGAGTTTTGGTGCACTTAGGACTCCTTCTCCTTCTAGGAACCTTACAGCCCCCAAACCTTCTACCAGCACTGACACTCACCGAGCCTAGACCACACTCAGACCGAGCCTGACCTAGCCCAAGCCCTCGAACCATGCCCCTCAACCCACGCACAAATCCAGCAACCACACACCAGATTTGCACAAGCTGCTAACCACGATAATGGACTCCTAGCCAACCTAAGACACTTCTAGTCAAGCCACCACTGAGCTCACCTAACCCTTACCATCCTTGGACCACGCCCAGACCAACCCAAGCCTCGGAACCCAAGCAGCGAACCACTGAACAAATCACAGCAGCCACGTGCTTCATGGAGATTGCCTCACGGTTTCTTCTTTTGGCTCGAGTCGCTGCGCACCCAGCCACTCCATGTGGGGACCCGGACGCTAATCATGTTCTTAATCATCATTGGGACTAATTAATCAATTACAAAACAGGGTCTAAATTTTTTTTTTTAAAATATAAAGCGGAAACGTAATGTAATTTACTCAAATTACATATTAAACATGAACATACAAATCTTGCGTTATCTACAAGAATTCCACTAGGTTCAACTACATATCAGTGCTGAATCCTATGTTGCTTCGAAGCCCGGATCTCCACGCTATCTAATCTTCTCTCATCCTCTTCTTGACCCTGATCCAGCCCCACCTGTTGTCATGCAACATACAAAACAAGACAACAGCCGGATAACTCCGGCGAGAAATACATCCCAGTATAAACCACGTACACATGCAATTATATAGAAACATATAAAAAAGCATATATCAGTTATCATTACCATGTAGTAACTCAACAAACATGAATGATATAAAACTGTCGATCAACATGTCATATCAGACTCAACTCAATCGACGTGTCGTCTCCGACTCGACTTCACTAACGCGTCGTCTAAGACTCGACTCAACTCTATCCTAGGGATCCCGATGTCTGGATATAGGTAATTATATCGATTCTCAGTCGATAGGAATGAATCAATCCCTAAACGGCATCGATATAATTCATATATCAGTATCTGGGCGAATCAGCCGCAGAATTGACGACTCAGTCAATAACCCGACGAATCAGCCGGTAATTAGGCAAATCAGCCAATAATCAGACAACTCAGCCTGTAATTAAGCGAATCAGCTTAAGTTTAGACGAATCAGTCAATCACCAGACGAATCAGCCGGTGCCTAGGCGAATCAGCCTATAATAATACGAATCAGTCAATAACCCGACGAATCAGCCGGTGACTAGGCGAATCAGCCTATGACTCAACGACTCAGTAATCAATACATACAGTCAGTATCTAAGCAACTCAATCAATGACTAGCGAATCAGCAGTCATTACATGCAGTGGCTATAAATCAATAGACAACAATCATAAGTCTCATCAATTGCAAATGTCAATGCAATAAATGAAAGTATGTGATTTAGGGAAACTCGAGTCAAACCTCACTCGAGTTGTGCAATCCCAACACAACATTAATTTATACCTTTCTTTCTGATACCCTGGCTCTGTCGAAGTCTCGAACCCCAAGCCTGTCAATACTCAGTCTGACAATAACAATATCGAGGGTATGGTATCAATACACCACTCAATTACTACTGGATACAAACAGAATTCAGTCAAATTCTGTTTCAACAACATAACATCATAATCTCAATATATCCAGCCCTATCATATCAGTCAGATATCAATTCTAATATCTCATAATCAATAACAACTCAATTCTGATATCAAATCGGCTCCAAAACTACTCCGAAAATCATAACAATTTCATATTCAGTCTGTTTCTTAATCTGACTTCGATTCTATGATGTCTAATATGTCAAGAACAACATATATGAGTCCCATTCAATTCTGACAATATCATAATTTCAAAGCATGTCAAAACGTAGCAAAACTTACGTCCAGTTGTAGCCTGCGTTGATAGGAACACAGTACCGAAGTCGGATTTTAATTCAGATAGACGGTTCGCTCGTAAATCAAGTTTCAAAATTAAGAACAAAGCCTTTCCCTAAACTTTCTGATTTTTGGCTGAGGGAGAATCGAGCTTTACATGTACATATATATATACATTCCGTGCATGTAAGGCAAGTGGAATCGTGCATGTGCTGCACGTTTCGCGCATATGCGCGCCCAAAGTCGCGCATATGCGCCAGTTCTTAGAACCAGCATTTTTCCTTCTCGCGCATATGCGCCACTTTTCTCGCGCATATGCGCCAAGCCTACTGACCCTCCCGCGCATGTGCGCCATCTACGTCGCGCATATGCGCCGAACCTTCTGGACATGTCGCGCATATGCGCGCATTTCTTCGCGCATGTGCGCCATGGCTTCGGCCCTTCTCATTATTTGATGTATTTTCTCGTCTTTTCCGGTCCGATCTGTTTCGTCTATAATCAAATCGATTATCACCAATAGATTATAATAATCATCGCTAACTCATTTCGAATTAACGGGATAAATTCCTCGGGCATTACATTTCTCCCCCTCTTAGATTTGAGTTCCTCCCCGAACTCATAAACAATCAATTCAGAGATATCAGAAGAAATGCATAACAGAGTTTAAACCAAAACTCAAATATCTGATTCCAGTCTGGAATACGAATTTCCTAAGTATAATATCATAATACTTCTCCAATCCTTCTGATAGATCTTGCCATGTTGGTTATACAACATCCGTATAAACCAATCCCAGTTCATCACATATCCGTACCATCTGCTGTTGTCAAAGACATCTACAGTCTTCAGCTTTGAATACCAATCGTCATCATCCGACGTTGGTTTCTTAAATCTGTCCATTCTGAACTATCTTCTTCTTCCTTCGAATTGTCTTCAAATGTGATCTGTAGTACTCATCGTATACTGTCTTGTCTATAACTATCTCATTACTCATTTGATAAACTGATAACTATTATCACGCAGTGATATTAAATCATATCAATTAGTGTTAACATCCAGCACTAAAGCTGCATAGTGCTAACATCCAGCACTAAAGCTGTGCCAAGGTCTTCCACTAGCTGGATAACCCATTCTGACTGCCTGTCAATCTGTAAAACAATCTAAGAGAGAGTTCATGATATATTCTATCACGAATACAAACTCAAGCAACATTACAATCTGACATAATCTACTATGGCATTCTGATCTTTCTGACCACTTTTCTGACATCGATCTGTGTCATTTGGTCATGTTTGTACGTTATCTGGTACAAACTGATAGATATAGATTGAACAATCTGTCAATCACAATCATATCATATCTCAATCTGAAGAAAATGGCGGTAATTTCATTACGAAAGCCATAGAAATGTACTCTCATTTCTATTTAGAACTATACAATTCTGTAATAAATCTTCTGAGTTCTATCTTTCTATCTTTTCTGTTAGGGATTTAGACATATCAGTACAATTTCTGCCAACATTTCAATACATTTCTGTTATAACTGATCTCATCTGTCTATATCACAACTATCTGTTCGAATACAATACAGTCTCAATCATCAGACTGAACACTGAATCCATGACTGTAAGCTTCTGAAAATATCTGTTCTTTCTGATTCGAACTATTTGATATACACAAATCAGTTAATAACATAAATTAAAGAGAAAATACCCACCTGGTATTCGGCTCTGACTATCACTATCAAGCTTTGCTGTACAATTCTGACACATCTGACATCACAGAATAATCAATCTCATACAAATACAAAATCACATATCTGTTACTCTGATCGACACTCTGTTCTGACTATCGATATTGAGTTCTAAACATTCTACTTAGCTTTTTGAACTGCTAACGTTTCAAAATCAGCTCTGGTTCGGACGGTACAATATAATCTCCATTGTCTACAATCCGTCTCAACCACGTATTCAGAATAACATCAATATTCAATCAGATTCAAACATGCTAAATTCATAAACCGCAACTGTCTGACACTGATGTCAACCTCAGCTGACTAATCACGGTTTAACTCTGGTAAAATCACCAAATATATCATCTTCAGATATAACACATCCTGAATGCAATCTGTCTCAGTCAGGATTCGAAATTTCAACAATTTCTAATATCAGTTCAAGGCTAAAATCAATCTATCTGATTGGAATCAGATCTGAAGTCTCATCTGGGGAAAACATCAATAACTTTCTTATCATTGGTAAATCAACCAACGATAGACTCAGCTTCAGTAAATCAACTGAATACATAAGGAGTCACTCTGCTCCTTTCTGTAATAATCGAGTCATAGCTAGTACGAATATCAAAGGAATTCTCAGTCTAGAATTCTTATCGTACAATATCCATCTCTTGGTCATCTCAGGTTCAATTCTGACCATCTTCTGGAATTAATCTATGGTAGCTGTGTACTGGATCAGCATATCAATTATCAGTAATGCAGTCCCAAAATCAGAGACATTAGTACAATACCATCTACCACACAGTTTAACTCAATCTCATTCTTATCCTACTGCAATATACAAGATCTAACAGAAATCGCTGATACAAGATCTTTTCCCCAAAAGAAAGAAACAAATACTACAGTACATAGGGACTCAACAGATAATGCATGCATCAATGCAAATATTTCAGAAATAAAAGTATGTGAAGCACCGATATCCCTCAATAGACATGCAGGAAAATCAAACAAATCAGTTACCTGCAACATCATCATCTGGTGCTTCCTGAGCCTGTTCCTCGGTCAAAGCAAATACTCTGGCCTGCTGTCTAGGAGGCTGGCCAACTGTCTGGCTTCCTCCTGGCCTCTGCTGTGACTGAGATGGTGCTGGCTGAAATGAAGGAACAGCAGCTGATCGTCTACTCCACTGTGCCGCTGGTCCAGATGGTTCGGCTCCCTGGGATCTTTGGGAACCCCTCTGTGGACACACTCTGGCAAAATGTCCATGTTGCTTGCAGAAGTGGCAACTACCAAGTATTCCTTGGCATTGCTCAGTGGAATGTCTCCCTCCACAGTTTCCGCAGTAAACGCCGGTATAACTATGCTGAGAACCACTAGAGCTAGAAGAACTGCCGCCAGACTTCTTAAATTGCTTTCCTCTACCCTTCAGGAAATCTTTCCTTCCACCACTGCTACTGCCACTCTCGAATCGGGGAGGTGGTTGCGGTGGTCTCAACACTGGAGGAACAAATTCAGCTCCTCTCTGCCTTATCAGGCCCGCTTCAGCGCCCTTTGCTCTATTCATGGCATCAGCAAAGTTATTCGGTCGCCCTGTGTTCACCAATGTAAATATATCGGGATTCAAGCCATTGATGAACTGATCGGCAACGGCTTCGTCATTTTCAGACACATGAGGAGCAAACTTCAACAAGATAGAGAACTTGGTCACATATTCTTCAATGTTCAGCTGACCCTGTCTCAAGTTGGCAAACTCCGCCCCCTTGTCCTTTCTGTACGATATTGGGAAGAATCTCTGATAAAACTCAGTTTTAAACACATCCCAAATAATAATCGTACCTCGTTGCTCCAAGGCCCTCTTCATTGTTACCCACCAGCTTTGTGCAACATCCAGCAACTGGTGCCCAATCAATTTAATCCGGCGCTCATCACTGTACTCCAGTGAATCAAACAACAACTCAATGCTACCTAACCAACTCTCACACTCGACCGATGTCTCAGTACCCGTCAGAGAGGGTGGTTTGAATGACTGAAACCTCTTCAGCAAGGTTTCCATTGGAGTCGGTGTTACATCCATTGGAGGATTCGATGTACTACCCTGTTCTGGAATTCGTCTAGGAGGCATATCTGAAACTCAAAAGGATTAGTAATCCAATCCAATACATTTGTTTCAATTCAGTCTCTCCTCCGATCATCTTAATGCTGATCGAGAATCAGTTCAGATTCGTTCCCAATAATACATATTACAAAATCAAATCAGATAAGTCAAGTAACATGTATTATATAACGCAGCAAGACATGCTAGCATTCAAAAGCAGGAAAGAAAACCTCAATCTACTCCGCTCACTAGCCTCTTCTATCTCAATCTCAAGAATCTACAGTTCTAGTACCTATAGCTCTAATACCACCTGTTGTGGGGACCCGGACGCTAATCATGTTCTTAATCATCATTGGGACTAATTAATCAATTACAAAACAGGGTCTAAATTTTTATTTATTTTTAAATATAAAGCGGAAACGTAATGTAATTTACTCAAATTACATATTAAACATGAACATACAAATCTTGCGTTATCTACAAGAATTCCACTAGGTTCAACTACATATCAGTGCTGAATCCTATGTTGCTTCGAAGCCCGGATCTCCACGCTATCTAATCTTCTCTCATCCTCTTCTTGACCCTGATCCAGCCCCACCTGTTGTCATGCACACATACAAAACAAGACAACAGCCGGATAACTCCGGCGAGAAATACATCCCAGTATAAACCATGTACACATGCAATTATATAGAAACATATACAAAAGCATATATCAGTTATCATTACCATGTAGTAACTCAACAAACATGAATGATATAAAACTGTCGATCAACATGTCATATCAGACTCAACTCAATCGACGCGTCGTCTCCGACTCGACTTCACTAACGCGTCGTCTAAGACTCGACTCAACTCTATCCTAGGGATCCCGATGTCTGGATATAGGTAATTATATCGATTCTCAGTCGATAGGAATGAATAAATCCCTAAAAGGCATCGATATAATTCATATATCAGTATCTGGGCGAATCAGCCGCAGAATTGACGACTCAGTCAATAACCCGACGAATCAGCCGGTAATTAGGCAAATCAGCCAATAATCAGACAACTCAGCCTGTAATTAAGCGAATCAGCTTAAGTTTAGACGAATCAGTCAATCACCAGACGAATCAGCCGGTGCCTAGACGAATCAGCCTATAATAATACGAATCAGTCAATAACCCGACGAATCAGCTGGTGACTAGGCGAATCAGCCTATGACTCAACGACTCAGTAATCAATACATACAGTCAGTATCTAAGCAACTCAATCAATGACTAGCGAATCAGCAGTCATTACATGCAGTGGCTATAAATCAATAGACAACAATCATAAATCTCATAAATTGCAAATGTCAATGCAATAAATGAAAGTATGTGATTTAGGGAAACTCGAGTCAAACCTCACTCGAGTTGTGCAATCCCAACACAACATTAATTTATACCTTTCTTTCTGATACCCTGGCTCTGTCGAAGTCTCGAACCCCAAGCCTGTCAATACTCAGTCTGACAATAACAATATCGAGGGTATGGTATCAATACACCACTCAATTAATACTGGATACAAACAGAATTCAATCAAATTCTGTTTCAACAACATAACATCATAATCCCAATATATCCAGCCCTATCATATCAGTCAGATATCAATTCTAGTATCTCATAATCAATAACAACTCAATTCTGATATCAAATCGGCTCCAAAACTACTCCGAAAATCATAACAATTTCATATTCAGTCCGTTTCTTAATCTGACTTCGGTTCTATGATGTCTAATATGTCAAGAACAACATATATGAGTTCCATTCAATTCTGACAATATCATAATTTCAAAGCATGTCAAAACGTAGCAAAACTTACGTCCAGTTGTAGCCTGCGTTGATAGGAACACAATACCGAAGTCGGATTTTAATTCAGATAGACGGTTCGCTCGTAAATCAAGTCTCAAAATTAAGAACGAAGCCTTTCCCTAAACTTTCTGATTTTTGGCTGAGGGAGAATCGAGCTTTACATGTACATATATATATATATATACATTCCGTGCATGTAAGGCAAGTGGAATCGTGCATGTGCTGCACGTTTCGCGCATATGCGCGCCCAAAGTCGCGCATATGCGCCAAGCCTACTGTCCCTCCCGCGCATGTGCGCCATCTACGTCACGCATATGCGCCGAACCTTCTGGACATGTCGCGCATATGCGCGCATTTCTTCGCGCATGTGCGCCATGGCTTCGGCCCTTCTCATTATTTGATGTATTTTCTCGTCTTTTCCGGTCCGATCTGTTTCGTCTATAATCAAATCGATTATCACCAATAGATTATAATAATCATCGCTAACTCATTTCGAATTAACGGGATAAATTCCTCGGGCATTACACTCCAACCCCTGGCCCAAACCCTGCACATCACCATAGGACCCTGATGGGCCTACCTAGCTCGTCCCAAACCGAGCCACGGCCCCTGGAACTCTCGGCCACCCCATGAAACCTGGGCGTGAAGAGTCCCTTCACGCAATGACTCTTCCAGCTCACTTAGTGCGAGCCCTAGACCCCTAGGACTCTTCCAGGCCCTCGCCCCTGACCCTCCTCGAGCCCCAGCCAAGCCCCAAGGCGCCATGCAAAGCCACCGAGTTCCTTGACTTGTACAAACAAACATGACCCACGGTTCCTTCTTTTCTTGTTTCTTACGGTTTCTAGCAAGTTCATGTGCACGTGCAGCCTGTTTGTGTGTGTTCTAGGCCCTTAAACTCGTGTAAAACAAGCCCCATATCATCCTAATTCATGGCAGCCCCTTTAGGTACATATAAAACATGTTTTTGGATTAACACTCAAGCCTTAAAAATAACTTATGAAGCATATAAGAATATATAACATGATGCCACTTGATTTTCACGCAAAACAAAATTAAATAAATACTATGGTGTGATAGATGATTAAAGGAAAGAATATGGCGTACCTTTACGTTTTTAACGCACGATTAAACAATGACGATTAGAAGAACGGCGATGATCGACCTTGGCTTGAAAACCTTGAAGAACTTTGATGCTTTTCCCTCAAAACCTTTGTGTGTGCCGTGAATTGGAGTGAAGAAGAGTTTGAAAGAGTTTGGAGGGGTATTGGCCTTAAATAATAATTAAAAATACCAACAGAAGTTTAGGCTCATTAAGAAAGTTAATTAGTCCCAAATAACTCATTAGTGCTTAATTAAAATATTTTGTTTAATAAAGTTTGTGAATTTATTAGCCGGGTTGCCAAAATGTTCGTATTTTTGTTGAAAATTCAACACCGATAAAATTTACGTTACGGCATATAAAATCACCTCAGAACCTCATATTTTCAAAATTATAAAAAACCATAAATCATAATTCAAATAATTAAAAACAATTATTTAATAAAAAATTTTCTATTTTTCAGCCCGCGGTCTTCGTTCCTCGATCGCAACTCGAATAAACTTTAAAAATATATTTTAATACAACCATGTAGAAAAGTATATTTTAAACATGTCAACATGCACACATAATTAATTTATGCAATTAAAACAATTAATTGAAATACACAAGGAATTGAATAACTTGTATGCATGTGGTTCGCGTAAACCTTCAAATTTTCGGAGCGTTACAATCTCCCCCCTTTAAATTGAATTTCGTCCTCGGAATTTGCTTATCCTTGATAATCAAAAGTTTATAACTAGTTATGTATCTCAAAAATCCACGTTTCCGCTGCGCTATTCTGATAAAACTTAAATTTTTGGATGTCCTTATTTCTCCTTGATCCCAATTAAATTTACCTTCTAAATCTTTGTTTGCAATTCGAAACATAAAAAGACCCATGAAGACTTAATGATATATTATTATAATCTTGAATTTCAACTTTTCTTACAATTCCCAATATCAAAAGATGGATGGTCATACTTATCATATATTATTTTCCTTATTTTTTACCCAAAATGTTCGTCAACTTATCATATTCCAACCTTAAAATCTCGAAAGTATCCGCTAACGCTTAGATTTTCAAGCCTAATATTGATTTATCCTACAAAACCATTGATTGACATTCCTTGAAACTTATAACCCAAGATATTCCAATGTTTTAAATATTCTTACAAGCCTAAATTATCGAAAATTCTTATCATTTAACTCATTGAATTCTCACTTATTGTTAAACTATTCCCCAAATTACTTAACAATCGCAAGGTAACATCTTAATTTCCTCAAAAATTATCCAATTGATCCTTAATTTCAAAAATCCTACGATTAACCCATAAGTTCTTGGCATTCTTAATTCTCTTCTACATGTTTCTCATAACATAAATTTCGATAATTATAAACTTATTTACCCAAAAATCAATTTCCATAAACAATCTTACATTTCATCAAAACTTAAAATCCCAATTTATACACTTTCTTAATTCTAAAGTCGTTGCAATCGTCGGTCTTCGTTCCTCAATTGCAACTCGAATAACTTTTAAAAATACATTTTACTACAACCATGTAGAAAAATATATTTTAAACATGTCAACATGCACATCATTATTAATTTATGCAATTAAAACAATTAATTGAAATACACAAAGAATTTAATAACTTGTATGCATGTGGTTCGCATTGACCTTCAAATTTTCGGGGCGTTACAAAGTTGGTCTCGAAAACTGTAGAGCCCAAAATCAGTACACATAAACCCTTAAATGATTTATTATTTTACATTATTTTAAATTATTACATGTTTATTTGATGCACGTTAAAATGTTTTCTTGAGTTTTATATTTCAGTCGAATATTTGACGCGGGATCGGGAAAAGAGACCGGTGATGATTTAGGCAATTCTTGAAAATGTGGTATTTTATTTCAAGTCAAGAAATTTTTTATTTTAATTGATTTTTGTAATTTAAGCATTTTAAAGCCTAATTTAATTTATTAGGTGATTTTGATATTTTTAAGCTTCTCCAAAAAAATTACTAAGTTGAGTAGTAGGGATTTTAAACCTTTTAAATTAGTTTATTAAATCTTTAAGTGGGGTTAAGCAATTAGATTAGTAATATTTTTATTACTAATTATTTACCTAAGTATGTTTAGCCCTTAATTATTTATCTACACACACTCATGCACACACACGTTTCAGCACACACAACACACACATACATGTTTCATATTTTTAGAGAAAACATAGGGTTCTTGAGGTTCTTTCTATAGCCACCTCTTCACTTCAAAATTTCTGAAGATTTCGTTGTTTTTTCGAGCAAAAATCATGCCACAATTCGTCCCGGATCGAGTCTCGCATTCCCTCGCGTCGTTATCTGTCGTTTCGTGGGTTTAATCAGCAAAGACATGTATATTCTTTCATTTTTCGCATCAATATTGTCATAGTAAATATTTTGATGTATATTATGTATAAAAATCCGTTTATGTTATGCAAAGTTTGAGCAAAAACTGTTTGAAACGATTCTGGAATGATTTTTAGATCTCAAAAAACGATGCTGTTGTCATTTCGAATCCTGAGATTTTTTATTCCGTTTCTGGAAAAACTTTCAACATATAAAATGTAGTACTTTTCGATATCTTCAATTTGACAGTAAATTCGTAAATTTTCGAACAAGAAACTAATGAGTTATGATCATTTTCGTGTGACTGCTCGAACTGTGTAAAAATGTGTTTTTTTTAGGATTTTCAAGCCCAACCGAGTGGGCGGGGCCCGAGCGGTAAGATTTTACCCCCCGAGCGCCTAGCTTTCTGAAAAAAAAAAAGAAGAATTTTTTTTAAAAAAAATTTGTCTTGGGCGGGCATGCATAATGTATTAGTATGTTCGACGTGCAAAGAAAATATTTTATATTTTTGAAGTATGTTAATTGTCTTTTGACCAAATATGAACGGGTTTGGAAGCCGGAAAAACATGTCCAGGGACCTCTGCACCCCGGTAAAGTATGACCGGGTTTTGATCAGGATTGGAAAGCAGTAAAGTATGACCAAGAACCAATCCACCCGGTAAAGTATGGCCGATGATCTTATGTATGTGGTAGTGGACATCCATGACAGCCCAGTACTGTGGTTTAGTCTGATCATGCGCACTAGGTTATGGGTCACTTGCTTTGAAATATATTTATACGCAAAATGATGATGATATGCATGTTTAAGTATGAATAATGCAATTACGTTTATGAAAATGTTTATAAATCGATGGCACGTCTATGGTTATGTATGTATGTTCAAAGTTAAGTTATGTATGTGTTACTTTAAAATGCATATGGTTTTATTATACGTTACTTGCTATTCTCAGTTTATACATGTTGAGTCTTGTATGTATGTTCAAAGTTAAGTTATGTATGTGTTACTTTAAAATGCATGTGGTTTTATTATACGTTACTTGCTATTCTCAGTTTATACATGTTGAGTCTTTAGACTCACTAGACTTGATCGATGTAGTGAGGAAGAGTTTGAGGAGACGAGAGGCGGAGACCAGTGAGATGGCTCGGACTAGGTGGAGGACTAACCCGAGGACCGCTTAAGTTTAAGGATTTTATGCATGTTATTTCATTTACTCTGATTTCAACGAATTACTTTATGATGTTTTAAATAAGTACTTGTTGCAAGTTGTTTACAATTTTAAATATTTGTTTCAAGCATTTTAATTATTTGGCATTTTGAATGAGAATTTCTTATTTAAGAAAATTTTATATCTTCCGCAAATTTTAAGTAAAATTGTACTCCAATTTGCAGAGGGAGGACTCAAATCGTCCAAATACCATTTTACTCGATGATTTATGGGATCCTCGAGTCTCATGGATCCATTAGCTATATTGATGAGCAACTGTATGATGTAAGCGAGCTACTGAAAATTTCCCCTGCTCTGCTCAAAGGAAACAAGAAAGTAAACCTACCTTGGTTTGAGTCAAGCCCTGCATCTGATATCTCCAACACGCCCCCAGGTTTTCACAACACAGTCGCCTCCATTGGATATGTCATGCTCTCCACCACTGCCATACAGGCTCAGCTTGATCATGCCCTGGTTAAGATCACTCAAACCAAGGATGATTTGATTTACGATGAAAATATTTTTGCTGACTACAGGCTGGCTTTGGAAGTTGATGTCCATTCTAGACAAAAAAAAAGGGAGAAGCGCAAAAGGCTATTGCACAAACAGATGAAGGAGGCCCGTGGGAACCATAGAAAGTGATGAAGAAGAAGAAGAAGCAGCAGCTAACACTGATAGTGATCAGTGATTTGTCATTTTTTTATATAATGTGCTCTGTGTGTGTGGTATTTTTAGTTTTGATGATAAGTTTATTCTCTACTTTGATGATATGCAATGAATTTTGCTCTCCTGTGTTGCCTTCCACGTTGTCAATACTGTAAACAACACTCATGCTAATATAATCAAATTTAGGGGGAGATATGTTGTCAAAATCAAGGGGAGGTAGATTTTCACATTTAGGGGGAGATAGAATGGAGTCAACATGGAAAATCAAGTTTGTACTCATTTTGTCTAGGAAAAAAAAAGGAGAGATCGAATAATTCTTGATTTTTCAAGATATAATTTGTTCCTTCAAATAATCTTTTCCTTAAATATTTTTCCTTATTAATGAGATTGTGTGAAATATTTAATCAAGGGTTTTTCATTTCTAGATCTTAGATAATTATTTTAAGATTATCATGATATGATATTATTGTTTAAAAGAGTTTATTTCTAATAAATTTCTTATTTTTTATATTTTGTAGGATTACTTTTTGGGATAAACGGTAGGAGAAAATGAATCTATGTAAACAAGGGAACATAGTGGGTACAAAAAACTTTTGCACGTCGAGAAATATTATCAGGGAGAAAGATTAAGTCTAAGAGCGTCGCCGTTTGAAGATCGTCGTTGCTGCTACAATATGTTGCCGTGATTGTTGAAGACATCTGAAAACAACACTGGTGAAAGTGTTGATTTTAGATCGTGTTTTTGTTGCTCTATTTTTCAGCAAACTATTTGTGTTCCTTGAATATGTTTTTAATCTGATTATTTTTTTAGGATATTATTCGATTCCTTAACGTATTAAAGAATATAGTTTTCATATAATCAATAGTATTGGTTTTCGTAAACACAAGTTGTTATTCTATTGATTATTTTACATTGGGGCATCACACTAGTATTTATGCTTGTGTACAATTATCTCCGAGTTATTTTTGTTTAACTCATTTATTTGTGTGTCATATTATTCTGCTGACAACGCGTGTTGTCACTAGCCTCTTCATTCATCCCGAGTCAAACGGCGCCGTAGAGTAAATGATAAAAGGCTAATCATCATCAAGAGAATGTACTTATTTTCCATTGATTCATAAGTATACACAAACAAAGATAATATTACATTTATGCACTCCCTTGACTTATGAGCAATTCACTGAACTCCTCATCAGTAGCCTTCAACATCAATGGCAGTGGAACCTCGACACCTCTCTTTACAATCTCTGTGTTCCGAGGCTTTATCCGATTCTCCAAACTAAACCCAAAATACTGGGGAAAACTCCTCAGTTCCTCCAGACTCCCCTTCATTTCCTTCGCGAAGTACTCAAATTTCGGCTTGAAGTTACCCTCCACGCTGAATGTGAACAGACTCGGACATCTCAAGACCATGTCCACCGCATCAGATTTCGAAAACCCCAAGCTAGTTAGATAATTCAGCTTCGGAATCAGAGTTCTTTCGACACTGGAGACCAGCAAAATTGGGTCCTGATAAGCCAAAGCGTGTAAATCCTTGAATCCAAGTCTGTGAAGATAGAATAGAGCTGGCTTCAACTGATCTCTCACGCTGGAAATCAAGAGCCTTGGGCATTTGTTGATCACCTTTCGAAAATTCTGATCCGGGACTTTTAGATCAAAGGATAAGAAATGAAATACTGGGTTGAGTTCAGATTTAATGTCTGAAGTCAGAATCTTGGGGCACATGCCAAAGATTCTGCCTAGATCTTTGAGATGGATGCCTTTGGATTGGAGGAAGCTGACTATGTCGTGGATTGAATTGAGTGAAGCTAAGCGGAGAGACGGATTCTGGGCCAGGGCACGGCCCGAGTTGACGCCCAAGATTTCCAGGCAAAGGACTTTTTCTTTGAATTGGAGGGAAATTTGTGCATGGGTTGAATGGTAGAGTGGGTGGTCATACAGGACTGTTTTGGGTTTGGCAGTTAAAAGCTTGCTCAGTTCTTCCGAACATGAGGCCGATTTGGGGGAAGAGAAGCAGAGAGACGAGCTCAAGGCCGCCGCCGGCATCTTCAAACAAAACTACAACCGATTGACACAATTTAGATGATCAACAGCTAAAAGAAGAACTCCAAGAAAAAAATGAAAAATATTTTAACACAAACACAATATAATACTGTTATTACAGCAAAAAAAACTGTGTAAGACTACTGCAAGTAAAAGAAATCAACAACCAGAGTGAAAATGCTACAATCCCAAGCTACACAAACCAAAAGGAAGCTGTAAACCAGCTGATTCTCAAGCCTGTCTGATGACTGATTATCATCCTAATCTAAGATATTTGAGAATACAAGAAATCAAAATCTGCTAAATTAGGATACTCGATCGAAGAAGGGACTTGTTGGGTACTCGGGAAATCAAACAAAAATGCTGAAAATCATTATATTGTATCACTCTCTTGGTCATTAAGCTAAGCCCGAATCAATATTTCAAGATTCTAACTTTGACGACTAAAAATGCAAGTTCCTTTGTCGATTCACCGCAACAAGATCGCTACAATCTGCGATATCAAGCTACTAGACTTCGCATTTGCGACTTTATTTACCTCTTGAGAAGGAGAGGAAAAATGGGTAGAGCTGAAGCGATTGAAGCTCGCCATTATCAAGCAACGAAGAGTTTACTAATCGATACCTGTTGGGCCTGCACCATTACAAAAAACACCTCCAATGGCTGAAAGAAACTGATTAGTTTCGATTAGTTTCTTGGATTGAAGGCCAACGAAGAATGATCAGTTATATGTGGTGCCGATGAAGAATAGACAAAGCGACTCCATTTTCTCGTTATCCTCATGCAATCCTCTGATTGGTTGCCACTCGATTTCAGACAAGATAATATGAATATCTGTGTTTTTTAAAACCGACCCGACTGTTCCATAAAATCGGTCAAGAATCGATCGAACCGGTTCCATCATCGAACCGATTATGAAATAACTGATACAACTTTCATATTAAGGAACGGGCCCTGCTGTTTATAGGACGAGCTTTAAGAATTTTTTTGTTAAAATATTTGAATCAACTTGTGAAAAATGCTTATTTTACAGTTTTTTTTGTTTTTTTTTTTTCAGATTTCTTAAATTCGGAGCTTTGTTTTCAAAAATTTGAATTATAGTTTGACAAAAACTTGTGTGAGATGATCTCACAGTCGTATTTGTGAGATTGATCTCTTATTTGGGTCATCCATAAAAAAATATTATTTTTTATGCTAAGTGTATTAATTTTTATTCTGAATATCGGTAGTGTTGACTCATCTCACAGATAAAGATTCGTAAAATCGTATCATAGAAGACCTACTGTTTCATTGTTCCATTCGATTGTACACAAATTAGTTATTTTAATTTTTGTATTCAGAATATATAATTTGAATATGAACTATTTTGTTTCAGTTAGATTCGTTTTCTAAAATAAAATATTTGGACAATTATTTAAATTAGTAATTAAAATAAATTTAAAATATAAAGTATTATCTTTTTAGTTAATTTTTTTATAAAAATTTTAAAAATAAATTCTAAATTAATTAAACAAATAATAAATAAAAATAACAAACGTAATATTTGACTCACAAAATATCATTTTATAAAATATATAATCTAAATAAAAAATAAAAACTTACTAATCTAATTAAAATTTGATTTTTTTTTGTCAATTCTCTTTTATCATATATAATTCGAAACAAATCATATAAACTTTGGTTTTAAAATTTATATTCAAAATAAAAAAGTATGGTTTTCGTTTCCGTTTCCTATTTTTTCATTTATTTTTTAGGGCCATTTATGAATTTAGGAATAGAAAAATGACTTCACCATTCATAATATCCATACCGAAACAAGTTTTTATAGACCACTTTAACATAATAGATAGATCAAAAATCTATAAATTAATGTTTGATAAATTAATAACATCTCTAAAATAATATTTTTTGACAGTATGGACTTGGACAAGTTAGATAAATTAATAATATCGATAATTAATAGATTAATAATTTTTTTGTAAGACCATTATAAAAATTTATAGCACTATCAATATTATAAATTATATTCTCTAAAATTACAAATATAATTAAGACAATCTAGTAAAAAATGAATAAATAATAATATATTGTGATTGTTCGTATCAAGTTAGAATTCAGAGAGGGTAAATAAATTTTTTTATTAATTTCTTTGATTTTGAAGTGTTCTTAACAGTTTCGCGGTTGTTAAGGCATGTTCTTGAATAACTAGACTTGTTGGACTACTGAAATGTGTAAGCGCGGAAACAGACGTCTTGAAATTAGATATACATAAATGTAAGTGTGGAATGTAATAACATATGTATTTTATATATGTTCGGAGATATAACTCATACGTCATCACTTCTTCCACTTAAGAAGGTTTTCATTAAAAGACTTTAACTTTACAACGTAATGTAATAACTACTTCAGTTAAGGATTTCATTATCTAATGAAACTCTTAGTTATCACTTTACACTTCTGGATATTTAAAAACTCTTGGTTCACTATACAACAAATACAAAACCCAACGATCAAACTTGACGGCTTGAGTTGTTATTGCAACAAAAGTTTAATCATTGATGATTTGAAATGATTCTGATAAGTGTGTGCTAGGTTGGCAAACTTGAAATGTTTCTTGTAGGACTGCTCAGAATCTTGTTAATGCAGATTGAGAGATGCACAAGAGTTGAATTTTCGGTGCTTCTTGAAGTTGAATTTGCATATGTATATAGTTGAAAGCTTCCAACAATCGGATAAAGCTTTTCAACAATAACTTGTACCAGTTCCTTATAGAATGAGCTTGTTGCTTTTAGATGAAGTACATATCATCAAATCCTTGTTTAATGTATTTTTTACAACTTATAGCTCTTAGCTTTCTAAAAGTTGTTTTGACTTCGGATGTTTTAAGAAACTTTTCTGTCAAATTGAGAGTTGGTGCGATATCGTTCCATATGTTATAACTAGCATTGTTCAGAATGGTTGGAAGTAAAGTATCTACTTTTCTTTGCACATATTTTGACTTACGGTTGGCTAGTAGCAATCTTTATTTAATAAGGACGGTTAGAAACCTGAAAATACAAAGCAATATTGTGGTTGGTTTCCTATAATAACATGATGCTATTATTTTGTCAATCATCAAAATTTAAGATAAAATAAATATTCTAACGATTTTCTCCTTTTTGGGAATGACAAAATCAAGCTGTGGGTCTATCTATATAAAAGTTATATGGAGTAAAATTTGCAATTAATTCAATGAGATGAATTCATTGATAAAATGAAATTTCATTCTACAAAAACATAAAATTTAAACAAAATAATATTACACCTATAGAAGAATTTTAATTTTTATGACTTGAACCGTTGCTATCACCTCCACCTCCTCTGTTTCTTCTTTCTTCTTCTTTCAATTTCCTTCTTTCATCATTGTTCTTTGATTATTCATACTTAGCTCTTTCGGATCACTGCTTTTGCTCTTCAAGCTTCTTGTAATCTACTAGTTTCCTTTTTTCACATCACCACGTTCCATATGATCAAAAATTTCTTGCAAGTGACTGTCAATAGTGGCAGGGACGGATCCAGGAATAAGAGTTGGGGTGAGCTTGAACTCAATATGATAAATTATGTATTATTAAAAAAAAAGTACATTATATCGTTCAACGAAGTTGTGCTTTACGGGATTTTAAAACATAAAATTCATCAATAATAGAATTTACATCAATATGTTTAGCTAAATCTCGTTCAACATAGAGTGTCAAACAATCGGCAAGAAAGTCATCCTCCATTTTATTGCGAAGTGCCGTCTTCACATGCTTCATTGCTGAAAAAGCCCGTTCAATAGTGGCAGTAGACACAGATAATGTCAAAACAAGATGAATCAATCTAGTCAACATAACATAAACACTTGACCGTCCACTCTCGGTCAATTGGCTGACACAACTCAACAAGTGTAGAAACCTTTAAATTCTGCATCACATCGAGTTTATAAATGTATCAATGCATACTTCAAAACAACAATTTCTTGATCTGTGAAATCTCCAGGATAAAACTTCTTCGCAAGCTTGCAAATATCATCACTGTTAAATGAGTCAAATGAATTTTTAGGATCTAAAACTATACTAAGAGAAAGAAGTTTCACCGATGACTCATTGAACCGAGTATTTAACTCCATCAAAATGAGATTTATTGCTGCATTAAAAACATCAAAGTGGTAATGATGTTCTATTGAATAAACCGTCGCTAATTAAAACCGCCGATCCACCTTTTTTTTATTTTTTAATACTTTAGCGACGGTTTTAGAAATAACCGTCGCTAATATTTGCGACGGTGTTTGATAAAACTGTCGCCTATCCACATCGGCGACGGGTTTACTAAAACCGTCGCAAAAGTAGCGACGGTTTTCAAAAAACCGTCGCTAAAACCGTCGCTAAATAAAAAAAATGGGCTGGGCTACAGCCCAGTATAGCCCTAGCGTAGATCCGTCTCTGAATAGTGGTTTGAATATGATTGAACCGGGTGTCCACGTGCTGTTGGGATCGGATTATTTGACTTGATAAAGTTATACCCTAATTTTTAGTTTGACGCTTGGTTGGGGCTTGATCAGCGGTGGGTAGCATGAAGTTCTTTTCCAGAGAACCAAGAGCACATAGAAAGTTATCGAAAGCAACAGTATGAGCAAACTGCTTGATCTCGACATTATTGATTGTGTTGGAGAGATTCTTCTCGTCGAACTCATAATAGACATTTAAGTTAAGATTAGATTGAAAATATTCTTCAAGAATTGGAGAGCCTGATTGGATTTGTAACTGATGGAGAATAGGAATAGAAGAGCTTTCTTCTTTGGGATCAAAGGTTGAGAAAGCAGTTGGAATTTTAGAATATTCGGGTCGTTGTTCAACCATTGCTTCTATGTTGTTAGTTCCATGTTGGACTAGTTCAGACCTGTCCTGAAAAGATAACAATATCTTTTCCAAAAAAATATTTAGGTGAATCAATGAGGTCTTCAGTTTTTTGTTTGACGGCGGTAGTTTTTGGTAAAGATTCCAAATTCAACTCTTCATCACATTAATTTCCCTCTTTATCATTATTCAAATCTTCAATTATTGGAAAAAAAAATGGGTACATCTTGCCTTGATCGAAGTGTTAGGTGAGTTTATTTAATGGGGTGGGACCCACACATTAAATAATTTAATAATTAAATCACATCCCACATCGAATGTTTATAAAAATGAACGAGGAAAATCTGTTATAAAATGAGCCTTCTTTGTTTGTTTTTAGTATCCCAAAATCAAAAGCTTTTCAGCTTTGATAAAAAGAGAGTGCATAGAAAAAAGAGTGTATTTTTTTCTTGAGTGCGGGAATTCTCTTTTGTGAGTTAGAGAAAATATTTTCTTGGTATACTCGGGGTTGGGATCGTGAGATATTGAGTGTATTGGTGTATACACTTGTTGTAATATTTCTTCCGGTTATAAAAGTTGCAGTGCTCCGTGGACGTAGCCTATATTAGGTGAACCACGTAAATCTTTGTGTTCTTGTTGGTTGTTTTCTTCCGCAAATTTTTCGGCACTATATTATCATCGTGATCGGTATCGCTTCGGGGTAATTCCCCAACAACTGGTATCAGAGCCTTGTTGTGAAAATTCTTAAGAATTCTGAGTATGCTCTGTGGTTGCAGCTTTGTCTGATCTTCCACATCAGAAAAGATTTTTTAGATTTTTTGCTAAGGCTAGAGAAGTGATGGCCGGAGATGATGGATCGGGACCGGGAATCAACAAGTTCGACGGAACAGATTTTTCGTTCTGGCGGTTACAGATTAGAGATTATCTGTATAGTAAGAAGTTGCATCAACCTCTATCAGGAAAGAAACCGGAAAAGATGGAGGATGATGACTGGAAGCTTCTTGACCGACAAGTGTTAGGTGTAATACGATTGACCCTAACGAAGAACGTGGCACATAACGTGGCGGAGGCAAAAACAACGGAGGAGATGATGTCCATTTTATCGGACATGTACGAGAAGCCATCAGAAAGCAATAAAGTTCATCTCATGAAGAAGTTATTTAACTTGAAGATGGGAGAAGGTACTTCGGTGGCTAAACATATCAATGAGTTCAACACGATTGTTTCTCAGCTAACATCGGTTGAAATTAATTTTGATGATGAGATTCGTGCACTTATTCTTTTGGCGTCTTTACCAAATGTTTGGGAACCAATGCGGGCAGCGGTTAGCAACTCCGTTGGAAAAGGAAAGCTACAATTTAATGATGTCAGAGATCAAATTCTTGCCGAGGAAGTTCGCAAGATGGATTCTGGTGAAGGAACATCATCAAGTTCTGCTCT
The DNA here is from genome assembly GCF_022965805.1 of Primulina eburnea. Classification (NCBI taxonomy): domain Eukaryota; kingdom Viridiplantae; phylum Streptophyta; class Magnoliopsida; order Lamiales; family Gesneriaceae; genus Primulina; species Primulina eburnea. The sequence goes on from NC_133118.1 coordinate 25,284,129, forward strand.
AAATCTCGAGAATAGAGGAAGGGGCAGGAGTGGCGAAAAGAGTTTTAACCAATGGCATGGTGGGTCCAAGTCAAGAAATGGAAAAGACAAAATCAACTTTGAAAAGAATGTGAAGTGCTGGAGCTGTGGTGAGACTGGTCACTTGAAAAGGAATTGCAAATCAACAAGGAACAACGCTAATGTTGTTACTGAGGAAGTACATGATGCTCTGCTATTATCCATGGAAAGCCCTGTTGATTCTTGGGTTATGGATTCGGGAGCTTCGTTTCATACCATTGGTGATCGCGATGTGTTTGACAATTACATTGCTGGCGATTACGGAAAAGTTTTCCTGGCTGATGGAAAACTCTTGGAAATTGTTGGTATGGGTGATGTACGGATGAAGATGTCAAATGGATCTGTCTGGAAAATCAACAAAGTCAGGCATGTACCAAAATTGACACGCAATCTGATCTCGGTGGGACAGCTCGATGATGAAGGCCACAATGTGACTTTTGGTGATGGTTCCTGGAAAGTGAAAAAGGGAGCCATGATTGTTGCTCGAGGAAAGAAAACTGGAACACTTTATATGACTTCCAGTTTGAGAAAGAAATTAGCGGCTGTGAATGCTGGAGCTAATTCAAGTCTATGGCATAGTAGGCTTGGAGATACGAGTGATAAGGGAATGAAGATGCTTGGTTCAAACGGAAAGCTACCGAAATTAAAGATCGTTGAACACAAGCTGTGTGAAGCTGTATTTTTTGGAAAGCAGAAAAAGGTGAGCTTTTCAAAAGAGGTCAGAGAACCGACATCAGCTGATTTGGAGCTTGTACATACTGATGTATGTGGACCATCTCCTGTGACATCCCTTGAAGATCACTCAAGATATTATGGCACTACTGTTGACGATTCGAGCAGGAAATTTTGGGTTTATTTTGTGGAAAATAAATCGGATGTTTGTGAGACCCTTAAACAGTGGGAGTTAGCCATGGAAGATGTGATGGATTCACTGTCATCCAATCACATGTGGGAGTTGTCAGAACTTCCTGAAGGTAAAAAGATTTTAAATAGCAAGTGGGAGTACCGGTTAGAACATGACGGTAGCAAGCGGTACAAAGAAATACTTGTTGTAAAAGGTGAAAAGAAAGTCATTGGTTACACTGATATTTTCTCTCTGGTGGTAAAGTTAACTACTATTAGGACTGTACTTGGATTGATGGTAAAAGAAGATTTACATCTGGAACATTTAGATGTAAAGACGACGTTTCTTCATGGTGAGCTAGATGAAGAAATGAATCAATCACAGGGATTTGAAGTACGAGTGAAAGAGAAAATGATGTGCAAACTTCAGAAGAGCTTGTATGGTCTCAAACAAGCTCCAAGACAGTGGTACAAGAAGTTTGATGGTGTAATGAATAATGATGATTTTTTGAGGTATCAGGCTGATCACTGTTGTCATGTGAAGCTTGATGGTTATTATATCATACTACTGATATACGTAGATGATATGTTGATAGCAGGAGCTTGTCTGGAGGAGATTGATAAACTCGAGAAAGAGTTATCAAAAGAATTTGCTTTGAAGGATTTGGTTGCTGCAAAACAAATCCTTGGAATGAGGATCCTTAGAGATCGGGTGAATGGAGTCTTGAAGCTTGAGAAGATTCCTGGAAACAAGAATCCAGCTGATATGCTCACGAAGGCTGTTATCATTGAAAAACTGAAGTTGTGTTTGACTTCAGTTGGTCTCCTGGACTAACAAATGAGGTATGAGCTGCTGCACTGATGGTGTGAAGACATGATTGAAATCAAGTCTTCAAGTGGGAGAATTGTTAGGTGAGTTTATTTAATGGGGTGGGACCCACACATTAAATAATTTAATAATTAAATCACATCCCACATCGAATGTTTATAAAAATGAACGAGGAAAATCTGTTATAAAATGAGCCTTCCTTGTTTGTTTTTAGTATCCCAAAATCAAAAGCTTTTCAGCTTTGATAAAAAGAGAGTGCATAGAAAAAAGAGTGTATGTTTTTCTTGAGTGCGGGAATTCTCTTTTGTGAGTTAGAGAAAATATTTTCTTGGTATACTCGGGGTTGGGATCGTGAGATATTGAGTGTATTGGTGTATACACTTGTTGTAATATTTCTTCCGGTTATAAAAGTTGCAGTGCTCCGTGGACGTAGCCTATATTAGGTGAACCACGTAAATCTTTGTGTTCTTGTTGGTTGTTTTCTTCCGCAAATTTTTCGGCACTATATTATCATCGTGATCGGTATCGCTTCGGGGTAATTCCCCAACACGAATGTAGTATCCCGATGCCTAATTTGAGTTAATTATTGGATTAAATATTATTTCGGTGGGATCGGAAGGACCGAACAGGGTTCGGATCGTCCGATCAGGGTTCGGATCGTCCGAAGACAGGTGGCTGGACACGTGGAAGACATGCAAGGTTCGGATCGTCCGATCAGGGTTCGGATCGTCCGAAGACAGGTGGCTGGACACGTGGAAGACATGCAGGATTCGGATCGTCCGATCAGGGTTCGGATCGTCCGAAGTGTGCCGGATCGGATCGTCCGAAGTGGATCGGATCTACCGATCGTTGTCTATAAATAGAGGCGCGAGGCTTCATTTGTTACTCGCCAATTCCGAGTGTTCCAGAGCGTTTTAGTCGTTTCTGATGGGTTTCTAGTCTTTTCCCGAGGTTTAGGCACTAGCGGGGAGCTACTGGTTTTGTAGCGGAGTTGTGCTCTAGTTGGGAGCTAGCGGCATCAGTGGGCTGACTACGGACGCAGGCTTGATTCTAGGGCTGATTGCTAGGATCTACTGGTTTGAGGTACGAAAGTACTATCCGAGATAGCAGGATTGAGTATACTTTGCCATGTGTTGCATGTTTATATGTTGCATTATTATCTGTCATATGATGCATGGTTTATTATGCGGCATTTGCATAATCATGTTGAGCCTGATTATCTTTGAGATAGCCTGTTGAGAGGGTGCTCAGCCCTCGTTTGTTGTGGATGGTTGGACCCCGTTGGCCGACGGTGGTCAGGTCACCGGTATATCCACAGGTTTATTTTGGTATGGGAGCCACCTCCTGGTGCGACGGCGCAGAGTGCTACATACCTTGACGTCATTTACCTGAGCAGTATTTCGTTATACCCAGATCCTGGTATCCAGTACATTTTGCATACATGCATGTCATAGTCTTGTATACTCATGCTTTCGGTGCTGAGCGTTTTATGCTCACGTCCTCGGTTTATCTCTGTTTTGGACACCCTATTCGATGGGGCAGGTCTCAGGTTGGACGGTCCAGGAGGGAGTGGACAGGGAGCTGGCAGAGGTTGACTTGTAGTTATTGGTATTCGTTCTTGGTATTTAGTTCGATCTGGTTGTTTAAGTATTTTGTACTTACAGACTCGATTGGGTTGTATTACTGTTTTTCCGCTGTATTACCTGATTCAGTTTTAAATGTTAATTTTGCATGCTTAAGTTCTGATTAGTAGGTGATTCTGGAACGGGTCACTACATTTATGGTATCAGAGCATGCATTAAGATTTTGGGATTAGAACTGTTCTTTTGGGTTTAATCTCTGGCAACTTTTGTAGCTAAGAGATGTCTGGTTTTGACGACGATGCTAGTAGTCATGGCAGCATTGGACGCTGGGGAGACCGCGACGATCGGGAGCGTCGTCGAGAGCATCGAGAACGTCGTCAACACCGTCGTGATGAGCCTCGGAGTTTTAGTATGCATCGGTTCTTGCAGATGGGGCCGAAACCTCTTTCGGGCGGTGAGACTCCGGATGTTGCGGAGAACTGGCTTGAGAGGATGGAGATCTGCTTCAAGACTTTTCAGTGCTCGGCGGAACAGCAGATTGATACCCTTGATTTCTTGCTGGAGGGTGGTGCGCGCAAGTGGTGGAGGTCTACCTCTGCACCGATAGTTCAGCGACAGGGTCGAGTTCTTTGGGCCGATTTCCGAGCCGCTTTCATGCTGCTTTACTTTCCGCCAGCCCTTCTGCAGACCAAGGCGATTGAGTTGATCAATCTGAAGCAGGGAAGTTTGTCTGTTGATGAGTATCAGCAGAAGTTCTTTGAGTTGCTTCCGTATGTTCCACATGTCAGTGACAATGCTAGGGCCAAGTATAACCATTTTCTCTAGGGCCTCAATCAGGAGATTTTTGATCGGGTTGTTGTCTGCGATGATCCGACATCGTATGAGGGCCTTGTGAACCGTTGTCGCCAGGCTGAGGGCAGTTTGCTGAGAGGTCGAGCCATGCAGTCTGCTCGTCCTACTAGTTCTTTGGGTCCCCGCGCCCAAGCATTCAAGAAGGCTGGATCTACTTCTTCTTCCTCTGGATCTGGAGGAGTTCACCATTTTGGGAAGAAGAAGGGCCCGTGTCAGCATTGCGGGAAGGATCATCCGACGGAGCGTTGTCGCAAAGTTGCGGGTGCTTGTTACAAATGCGGTGAAATGGGCCATATGAAGAGAGACTGTCCACAGACGGGCGGAGGATCAGGATCTGGTTCTCAGGCTTCAGTTCATCAGAGGCCACAGCAGGGACAGTCTACTCAGGGTTCTAACCTCCGACCGCGTACTCAAGGGCAGGTCTTTGCTCTTAACCAGGATCAGGCTGCTGAGGAGAACGACAGAGTTATCGCAGGTGTTTTTTTATTATGTGGATTACCTGCTTACGTTCTCATTGATACTGGTGCATCACATTCATTCATATCTGCGAGATTTGCTAAGCGTCATGCATTACCTTTCACTTCTTTGGACGTTGTGGTATCTGTTTCCACACCGATGGGTCATTCGGTGCTAGCTAAACGTCTAGTTTTGGGTTGTCCTCTAGAGTTTGAGGGTAATGTTTTAACTGCTAATTTGATGATTCTTGCGATGGAGGATTCTGATTGCATTCTGGGAATAGATGTGCTGACTGTGTTTAGAGCTACTGTGAACTGTTATCAGAAGTTTGTGCAGTTTCGTCCAGTTGAGGGCGACAGTTGGTTTTTCTATGGAGAGGGAGCGCGACCCCCGATGCCTGTGGTTTCTGCTCTGAAAGCCTGTCGTGCTTTAGAGTCGGGCGGGGAAGGCTACCTTATCTATGCTATTGATTCGTCCGCAGATAGTGTCGGTATCAGCGACATTCCAGTGGTTTGCGATTTTCCGGATGTTTTTCCCGAGGAGATTCCTGGTTTTCCTCCCGTTCGGGAAGTGGATTTCGGCATTGATTTAGTGCCAGGCACGGCACCAATCTCTAGAGCTCCTTATCGTTTAGCTCCATCAGAGATGCAAGAATTGAAACAGCAGTTGCAGGATCTTCTTGACAAAGGGTATATTCGACCCAGTGTGTCCCCGTGGGGAGCACCAGTTCTTTTTGTCAAAAAGAAGGATGGTTCTATGCGGCTCTGCATAGATTATCGGCAGTTGAATCGTGCTACGATAAAGAATAAGTATCCGTTGCCACGGATTGATGATTTATTTGACCAACTGCAAGGTACCTCTGTGTATTCCAAGATTGATTTAAGGTCTGGTTATCATCAGCTTCGGGTTCATCAGGGAGATATATCGAAGACTGCATTCAGGACCCGGTATGGGCATTATGAGTTTCTGGTTATGCCTTTTGGGGTGACGAATGCACCAGCAGTTTTTATGGATCTGATGAATCGGGTTTTTCGGGAATTCTTGGATAAGTTTGTTGTGGTGTTTATAGATGATATCTTAATCTATTCGCATGATCAGCAAGAACACGTACAACACTTAAGGATTATTTTACAGACACTTCGCGAGAATCAGCTTTATGCGAAGTTGAGTAAATGTGAGTTTTGGATTGACAGGGTTGTATTCCTTGGTCATGTCATTTCTAGCAAGGGAGTTTCAGTTGACCCGAGCAAGGTGGAAGCGGTATTGAACTGGTCGCGTCCGACGACAGTAGCCGAGATCCGCAGTTTTCTGGGATTGGCTGGGTATTATCGCCGTTTCATTGTCAACTTCTCTCAGGTTGCTAAGCCACTCACTCAGCTCACTCGGAAAGATGTTTCATTTGAGTGGACATCAGAGTGCGAAGAGAGTTTCTTGGAACTTCGCAGACGTTTGACATCTGCGCCTATTTTGGCTTTACCGTCTGGATCTGGTGGTTTCAGTGTTTACACCGATGCCTCTTTACAGGGACTAGGGTGTGTTCTGATGCAGAATGAGCATGTAATTGCTTATGCGTCGAGACAGTTGAAGCCTCATGAGGAAAACTATCCTGTTCATGATCTGGAATTAGCAGCGATCGTTTTTGCTTTGAAAATCTGGCGCCATTATCTGTATGGTGAGCGATTTGAGATTTTCACTGATCATAAGAGTTTGAAGTATCTGTTCACTCAGGCTGAGTTGAACATGCGTCAGCGTCGTTGGATGGATCTACTCAAGGATTATGATTGTGAGATCAAGTATCATCCAGGATCTGCGAATCTCACGGCCGATGCTCTTAGTCGCAAGGTGAGATTGTCTGCTCTTCAGACTTGTGCTGTATCTGAGATTATTCAGGATTTCTGTTCGATGGGATTCAATTGTAAACATCGGAAGGGAACGGAGAGTATCCGTGTAGCTACTATTTTGTCTGAGCCAGTTTTGTATTATCGGATTAGAGATGCTCAGATGTCTGATTCTAAGATTCAGAGATTAGCTCGGTTGGCTGATGGAGATAATACTTCTGGATTCCACTATCAGTCCAAGGGTCTTTTGTGCTTATCTGGTCGTGTTGTTGTACCGGAAGATGACACTTTGAGGGAGGAGATTTTATCCCAGGCTCATCGTAGCAAGTTGAGTGTTCATCCGGGGAGCAACAAGATGTATAAGGATTTGAGGACTCGATTTTGGTGGAAAGGTATGAAACGTAATGTCCATCAGTATGTCTCCAAGTGCCTAGTCTGTCAGCAGGTGAAGGCTGAGTATCGACGACCTGGAGGTTTGTTGCAGAATCTTCCTATTCCGGAGTGGAAGTGGGAGCATATCACGATGGACTTCGTGACTCACTTGCCTATGTCTGTGGGGAATAGAGATGCTATCTGGGTGGTAGTGGATCGGCTTACTAAGTCTGCCCATTTTCTTCCGTATAACAGAGATTTCACTTTCGATCGGATGGCACGGTTGTACATTCAAGAGATTGTACGGTTTCATGGTGTGCCCGTGAGTATCGTTAGTGACAGAGATCCTCGATTTACATCTAGATTTTGGGGCAGCTTTCAGCAAGCCTTGGGCACTACCTTGAGTTTGAGTACTGCATATCACCCAGAGACTGACGGTCAGTCAGAGAGGACTATTCGTACTCTTGAGGATATGTTGAGATCTTGTGTGATGGATTTCGGGCCAGCTTGGCAGGATCATCTGCCACTGATAGAGTTTGCATACAACAACATTTTTCATAGGAGTATTGGTATGTCTCCGTTTGAAGCATTGTATGGTCGACGTTGTCGTACTCCTCTGTTCTGGGAGGAAGTCGGAGAACGACAGGTCGAGGGTCCAGAATTGATTCAGCAGGCCATGGACAAAATTCTTGTGATCAAACAGCGGATTAAGACTGCTCAGGATCGACAAGCGAGTTATGCGAACACCAAGCGCAGACCTCTTCATTTTGATGCAGGCGAGAAAGTGTTTCTCAAGGTATCACCTTTTAGGAGGATTCTGAGATTTGGACTCAAGGGTAAGCTATCTCCGAGATTCATTGGTCCTTTTGAGATCTTAGAATGTGTGGGAGATTTGGCCTACAGATTAGCTTTGCCACCGTATCTGTCTAGTGTTCACAATGTGTTTCATGTGTCTTTGTTGAGACGATACGTAGCGGATGAGTCTCATGTTTTGCATCCGACAGAAGTTCAGCTGAATCCGGATTTGTCTTTTGTGGAAAAACCGGTTTCGATAGACCGGAAGGATAAGGTACTGCGGAATAAGACTATTCCTCTTGTCTTAGTGCAGTGGCAGCGCCGAGGTACTGAAGAAGCTACTTGGGAACTAGAGAGTCGCATGCGGTCAGAGCATCCAGAGTTGTTCTAGTTGTAGTATTTTCAGTTATGATTGTAATTTCAGTTGTACTTTCAGTTGTAATTCATTCTTAAGTTGAATGTATTGTTGTTCAGAATTGTCATTTTTCAGACTCGATTTCGCGGACGAAATCCTTTTTAGGGGGGGAGAATGTAGTATCCCGATGCCTAATTTGAGTTAATTATTGGATTAAATATTATTTCCATGGGATCGGAAGGACCGAACAGGGTTCGGATCGTCCGATCAGGGTTCGGATCGTCCGAAGACAGGTGGCTGGACACGTGGAAGACATGCAAGGTTCGGATCGTCCGATCAGGGTTCGGATCGTCCGAAGACAGGTGGCTGGACACGTGGAAGACATGCAGGATTCGGATCGTCCGATCAGGGTTCGGATCGTCCGAAGTGTGCCGGATCGGATCGTCCGAAGTGGATCGGATCTACCGATCGTTGTCTATAAATAGAGGCGCGAGGCTTCATTTGTTACTCGCCAATTCCGAGTGTTCCAGAGCGTTTTAGTCGTTTCTGATGGGTTTCTAGTCTTTTCCCGAGGTTTAGGCACTAGCGGGGAGCTACTGGTTTTGTAGCGGAGTTGTGCTCTAGTTGGGAGCTAGCGGCATCAGTGGGCTGACTACGGACGTAGGCTTGATTCTAGGGCTGATTGCTAGGATCTACTGGTTTGAGGTACGAAAGTACTATCCGAGATAGCAGGATTGAGTATACTTTGCCATGTGTTGCATGTTTATATGTTGTATTATTATCTGTCATATGATGCATGGTTTATTATGCGGCATTTGCATAATCATGTTGAGCCTGATTATCTTTGAGATAGCCTGTTGAGAGGGTGCTCAGCCCTCGTTTGTTGTGGATGGTTGGACCCCGTTGGCCGACGGTGGTCAGGTCACCGGTATATCCACAGGTTTATTTTGGTATGGGAGCCACCTCCTGGTGCGACGACGCAGAGTGCTACATACCTTGACGTCATTTACCTGAGCAGTATTTCGTTATACCCAGATCCTAGTATCCAGTACATTTTGCATACATGCATGTCATAGTCTTGTATACTCATGCTTTCGGTGCTGAGCGTTTTATGCTCACGTCCTCGGTTTATCTCTGTTTTGGACACCCTATTCGATGGGGCAGGTCTCAGGTTGGACGGTCCAGGAGGGAGTGGACAGGGAGCTGGCAGAGGTTGACTTGTAGTTATTGGTATTCGTTCTTGGTATTTAGTTCGATCTGGTTGTTTAAGTATTTTGTACTTACAGATTCGATTGGGTTGTATTACTGTTTTTCCGCTGTATTACCTGATTCAGTTTTAAATGTTAATTTTGCATGCTTAAGTTCTGATTAGTAGGTGATTCTGGAACGGGTCACTACAACGAAGTTGAAATGGGATAGTGACTTCACCACTTCATCCACATGGATAAGAAAGATTTTTGGGAGATCTACATCTTTGGCGATGGGGAAGATGGTGTTTCTGTATTCAAATGTTGAGACCGGTATTCTTGACCACCAATCTGAATTGTAGGTTCCTTAGTAGAAGGAATTTGAGGAATTTCTTCCACATTAGTGGATATCTCAACCTTTTGAATCTCTGGTTGCAAACCATCCCGATTCTTGCAAATAAAAAAAACAATAGAAATGTCCTATTCTTCAGCCTCTGGAAGCTCATACTTTTGTCCTATCAGCTTAACGTTCATGGTGTAAGAAAAATATGACACATATCAGAAAGGAAGAAGAACAGACGTGTAGGAAATGGCGACGGCCATTGCCTACAACTTTTGACGAAAACTTTTGACAAACGTGCTCAACTTCAGAAATTGAGATACGTACACGTTTCTTCTTCTAATATTCAGACTCCCTATTTTTCTCGTTGATGGTATGAGATGCCTATAAATAGAGACGATTGAGGTCCTTAAGCACACACACCTCATAAGAAATATACACCATCTAAAGAGATCGTGCAGTGCTTAGAAGGCTTCAACCGAGAAGAAAATCAAAGAAATCAAAACTTTCAATGGTCGGAGGTAATACTAAGCTTCCGCATATATTTTATCATGTTTATATACACGTAAAACATGATTTTGAGAAAAATCTCTAACATTTGGTATCAGAGCCGTGATACTTCTGCCTTGAAAATTGTTTTTCAATTTATGAAATTTGCGTAAGAAACTTACCTGAAAATTTGTCCTCGGTAGCCTCTTGAACTTGAAGTTCTTCTTTGAAATTAAATAATTTGTAGATTTGCTTTCTGATATTTTTACGAAACGAGAAATTTTGAGAGAGACTTTGGAACAAAATATTCAGAAAGTTTGAAGAAGATGAAGTAAAATATTCGTTCCGAATTACTTTATTCTGATAACGAGCATGGCCCTTATGGTTGAAATTTTCAAATTGTACGTAGACAATCACGTGAAGGAATTAAATGACCTGCTGCAGTGCAATGATAATGCATTATTTGTTATTATTATTATTAAATAAATAATAATTAATAATAATAATAATAATATATATATATATATATATATATATATATGTGTGTGTGTGTGTGTGTGTGTGTGTGTGGGCTTCCGTGGTTGACCCAATTATTTGGTCAATTTTTTTTTATTTTAAATTATTTATTATTTTAATAATAATACAATAATTTTAATTTGAGAATAAACTTAAAGTTCAAGTTGTGAAATTTTCAATACAAATTAAATTTGCGTGTTACATTAAATATTATAGATATTTTTGGACACACAAATTTAATATCATGTTTGCATTTATTTTGAAGTTTTTTTTTAAATGTAAATTGTATTGAAAAATATTTTGGAAAAACAATATTCACATTGTATTCATATCAAATTATATTAAGTTGTTTATAATTTGAAATGAACATATCAAGTAAGATATGAATATAATAAAATATTTCAGATATTCACAAATGAACAAATAATCCTCACTTTATCACTACTCTGATAAAAGAGAAAAACTGATGAGGAGCCCACATTTTATGTAAATGTGATCCTCACTTTATCACTACTCTGATTGAAGAGAAAAACTGATGGGGAATGTAATTGTTCATATTAAGTAAAAATATGAATATAAAATTATTTAATATGAAAAATTTTGGCTTATAAAGATTCACATAAATGTGGATAATTAAGTTGAATAATAATTATAAGGTGTTGTAAGAAAACATGATCCGAGGGAGTTCTTCATAGATCGGTTTAAACTGCCTTGACTAGCCACTGGTCTCCCTGATGAACATTGCTCTGTCTAGGAGTTGGGTATTTAAAGGGCCTTAGCACTACCTATCTTTCCTGGGAGCACTCTTGGAAAGTGTTGATTGCGAAAAAAATTATTATATAAAACATTAAGTAAAGCCAAAATTTTGTCCAGTGAACCGTATAATTTTAAATAATTGAGGAATAGCCACAACATCCTTAATTATGAAAAATTATGCATTAAGTGGATTTGGATCACATAATGGACATAAATTGTAATTAATTATATAAACATAATAAAATTTACCCCACAGGGATTTTTATTATATTTATATAACTAATTAAGTTAAAATATCAAATTATATTTTTCTTAATTTACCCACAGGAGTTAAGGAAAATACATTTTGATAGATAAAGTTACAGAAAATCTTATTGAATTAAAATTTTAGCCCACAGGCAAATTTTATGTCACTAGATTTTTAAAACATGAATTACATTGGTAAAACATGATATTGTCTCAAAATTTTAAGCATGTGATATTTTGTGCAATTATGCAACCTGCGACTTTTTCTGATATGAAATGTGACATTCCCGATCTAAAGGGCGATAATTATAAGATATGGAAAGAAAGAATTCTTCTTCAATTAGGGTGGATGGATATTGATTATGCTATACGGAAAGACGAACCATCTGCTATCACTGAAACCAGCATTCCTGATGATGTTGATCTTTATGAAAAATAGGAGCGATCTAATCGACTCTGCGTAAAGTTTATAAAGACCAAAATCTCTGCTGGTATGCGTGGTTCTGTCGATCAGCATAATAATGTCAAAGAATTACTGAAGGCTATTGATGAACAGTTTCAGTCTTCAGATAAGGCTCTTGCAAGCACCCTAATTATGGAATTCTCTTCATTAAGGCTCATCAGTGTGAGAGGTGTGCGAGAGCACATAATGAAAATGCGGGATATAGCGGCTCGGCTAAAGACACTTGAAGTCGAAATGTCTGAAACTTTTCTTGTGCACTATATTTTATGCACTCTTCCACAACAATATGGACCCTTCAAAATTTCCTACAACACACATAAGGATAAATGGTCGATTAATGAATTAATGATCATGTGTGTTCAAGAGGAAGGAAGGTTGTTGATGGAAACAAGTGATAATGTTTTTATGACCACACAAGGAAAGTATAAAAAGCAAGGCAAAGTCAAGGAAAAAGGGAAAGGAATAATTCCACCTCAACCTGACATTAAGAAAGAATCCAAGTGTTTCTTCTGTAAAAAGACGGGACACATAAAGAAGGATTGCAATAAATTTAAAGATTGGCTTGAAAAGAAAGGTATTCCTACTTCATTTGTCTGTTATGAATCTAATATGGTTAATATGATTTATAACACATGGTGGATTGATTCCGGTTCTACAATCCATGTTACAAATACCTTGCAGGGTATCCAAAACTTAAGGAAGCCAATAGAAAATGAGCGAAACATCTATTCAGGAAACAAGATGTCTTCGCATGTGGAGGCTATTGGGACTTGCTGCCTAGCGTTGAATAGTGGTTATATTTTAAAATTGGAAAAGACCTTTTATGTTTCTAGTTTTTCTAGGAATTTAATTTCAGTATCAAAACTTGTACCTTTTGGTTATTCCTTTCAGTTTTTGGATAAATCAATAAATTTGTTTTATAAATCAAATCTTATTGGAAATGGTATAATGGTTGATGGTTTTTTCTCTATTTATTTACAAAATAATAACACCACTATGCATGTTCAAGGAGGTATTAAAAGATGTGTTATAAATGAAGATTCTTCTATATTGTGGCACAGGAGATTGGGACACATCTCCATAGAGAGAATTAAAAGATTAGTAAATAATGGAGTACTCAGTACTTTAGATTTTACTAATTTTGAGACTTGTGTGGATTGCATTAAGGGAAAGCAGACCAATAAGTCTAAAAAAGGTGCCAAGAGGAGTACGGAAATATTAGAAATCATACATTCAGATATATGTTGTCCAGATATGGACATGCAAAGTCCGAAATACTTCATCTCCTTCATTGATGATTATTCACGATACATGTATATCTACATGCTTCATAATAAAAACGAATCACTAGAAGCCTTTAAGGTTTTTAAGGCTGAAGTGGAGAAGCAATGTGGAAAACATATTAAGATCGTGAGAACTGATAGAGGTGGAGAATATTATGGTAGATACACTGAGAATGGACAAGCACCTGGTCCGTTTGCGAAGTTTCTCCAAGAACATGGGATTGTTGCCCAATATACTATGCCTGGTTCTCCGGACCAAAATGGCGTAGCTGAAAGGAGAAACCGAACATTATTGGACATGGTGAGGAGCATGTTAAGTAGCTCCAAACTTCCTAAATCCTTGTGGACTGAAGCTCTTAAGACAACTGTGTATATATTAAACCGAGTTCCAACTAAGGCCGTCCCAAAGACGCCATTTGAGTTATTTAAAGGTTGGAAACCGAGTTTGCAACATATACGCGTTTGGGGTTGTCCTTCAGAAATAAGAGTTTACAACCCACATGAAAAGAAACTGGACCCAAGAACTATAAGTGGATATTTCATTGGGTATGCCGAAAAATCCAAAGGGTACAGATTCTATTGTCCATCTCACAACACTAGAATTGTGGAATCAAGAAGTGCAAAATTTCTTGAGAATGATTTGATTAGTGGGAGTGATCATTCAAATGATATAATTCTTGAGAATGATTACATTAATGAACAACCCTCTTATTCAAATGACTGATTGGTCGTTATTCACACCCCTCAAGACCAAATGGGTGTTAGACAACCAGTTACTGAAGTTCCACAAATTGCTGATGAAAATCCAGTGGATCAAGTTGTTAATGAAGAACAACAAGAAATTGTTGATCAACCAAACAACCTAAGGAGATCTACTAGAATAAGAAGATCAGCTATATCTAGTGATTATGTTGTGTATTTACAAGAATCGGACTTTAACATCGGAGCCGAAAATGATCCTGAAACGTTTTCGCAAGCCATGAGTTGTAATGAGTCAAAACTATGGTTTAATGCTATGAAAGAAGAGATGAATTCTATGGCAGTTAATGGAGTCTGGGATCTTGTTCAGTTGCCTAATGGTGTAAAAGCCATTGGATGTAAATGGGTCTTCAAAACAAAGAAAGACTCATTAGGCAACATTGAAAGGTATAAAGCAAGACTTGTTGCTAAAGGATTCACTCAGCAGGAAGGAATCGACTACAAGGAGACTTTTTCTCCTGTATCTAAGAAAGATTCTCTTCGTATCATTCTAGCATTAGTTGCACATTTTGAGTTAGATTTGCAACAAATGGATGTGAAAACAGCTTTTCTCAATGGAGAACTAGAGGAAGAGGTTTATATGAAACAACCTGAAGGATTCTTGATAGGATCGGTTAACTCAAGGTGAAAGTGTTTAGAAGGGGGGGTTGAATAAACACTTGCTAAATTAAAACTTCTTCGAAAGGTTGGGTTCAGTTTTGTTACAAACTGACTCAAGTATCTCGTCGGTCGATAACAATCAGTTAAACTGAATAAAACAGTTGCGGAAAACTAATTGACTGAAAGATAGAATGGATAACTGAAAGTAAATAACACAGGAAATGTTTCTGGATGTTCGGAGACTTGAATAACTCCTACGTCACCCCTTCTATCACAAAGATAGGATATTCACTAAAAGACTTTGATCAAATACAATAACGTGTACTGACCCACTTCAGTTTGGACTTATCTATTGCCAAAACTGAAACTCTTAGTTAACAACTCTTTTACAGATCACAACTGATCTTAGCACAACTTGTACAATTTATCGAAGATTACAAAGTGCTTTTTCTAGCTCAAAACGTAGCCTGAATGCTACTGATAAAACTGATAAGCTTGAGCTTTGATTTGACGAAGTTGAGAGAATATTTTCGCAGAGTAACAGCAAGTAAAATGAGTAGTTCAGAATCGGTAGTTCTTCAGCTGCTCTCTTCGACTATTTATAGGCTTCTGTCAACGGTAACATTTATTTGAATAACAGCCATTGTTTGCCACGTCGATATTCTCTGACAGATCGTACACTGCAACTTTCTGAAATGCGGCGTTCCACTACTACTGTTGCAGTTAGACTGTACTATATGTCGGTTGTCGCGAACACACTTTACTGATCGATGGTTGAGGCGCTTAAATAATAGCTGAACGATCAGTTACGTAACCAGTTAGTAACTTCAATGCGTAAATCAGTTGCTTGATTCAGTTACTTGGTTCAGTTGGGTAATTTGTCAAACTCCGGAATAAGATTTCCAACAATTTCCCCCTTTATGGTGTTTGACAAAACTTAGTAACATAGGAAATAGTAACTGACTCCATTGTAAATAACATAAACTGAATAGATTCTCATAACTGAATCATACAATAAACAAGAGATTTAGGCTTCTCTCTGTTTCTTCAGTAGTTCTTTCAGTTCATCCCTGATTAGCTCTTTCAGTTCTTCCCCCTTTTTGTCAAACAGGGCTACTTGAACTGATAATCTCTGCACGTGATTTGATAGAACGGAGATGGAGGTAGAAAAATTTTCGATTGAAGTCTGGACGAGCAGCTGTAGCGCATCCATTTTTCTGGACATAAGTGTCTGAACTGCATCAACTTTACTGTTAGAAGATTTCTGAGAAGTAGTAATACAAGCAGCTATTCCTTTGAATTTTTGAACTTCGAGGACTGCTGCACATAATAAACGAATGTCCGCCTGTATTTCAGTCAATTGCTCTTTATTGAATTCATGAGACTGATCTTGTTTCAAGGTGTGGGACAGCTGAGTGTTTTGCATATTCGTCATTGCTGTCACCATTTTGTTCATGTTATTCTGCATATTTTGGATCTCTTTAAGAACTAGATCCATGTCTGAGACTTCTGGAGGATGAGAGAAATCTGATCCTTTTGTAGCTTGATCAAAAATGATCAACGATTTATCAGTCTTGTCCATCTCATGAGAAATATTGACATCAGTTGTAGCAATCTCTGCCTGTACTGAATGAGGTGAAGAGAGAATTTGAAGAGTAGGCGATCCAGTGGTCTCTACAACTGGTACCTCTTTAGATTGATCAGTTTCGGTAACTGGCACTTCAGTTGGAGATAACTTCTCAGCAGATACATCTAGCTGAGCTAATGTAGAATCTTTTGGAATAGAGTGATCAACGGAGTGATCAACTGAATCAGTTCTAAGAGCATCCTTCGGAGATTCTTGCATTACTGTCTGGATTATTTCATCGATGGTGGCAAAAGAGAGATCAGCCTCAGAGTATAGTTGTTTTTCAGCAGCTGGTGAAGTCTGAACTGGCAGTTCAGTTGAAAGAAAAACCTATTCAGTGTTTATAGTTTGCTGCTGTGGTTCCTCAGTCACCATCTCTGTATTGCTTTCATCATCAGCAGACGTGCCTTTGTGAAACACCAATTCCTGAACTAATTCCCAAAATTTGATTTGAGATTGGATTCCGATTAGATCAGTATCCAGCTGAGTGATCACGGCTCTATCGGAATAAGCAGTTGGATCAGTGGGAGTGTAGTTCTTTTTCAGAGATTCCAAAATCTGAGCCAACTTCTTGGCCCTTACTTGATCAAAGAAATAATTCCTGCGATGCAGAGCCTGGACAATTGTAGCTGCCTTGACAGTTTTGAGAACGATGTCTTCCAACTTAATAAATTTGTCCAGTTGGGACTTTTTCTTCAGTTGTTTAGCAAAAACTTCTGTCCTGAAGGCTGTCCAGCTATCATATGCCACAAGTTGTGTAGCAGCAAAATCATTGACTTGTTCCCATACAAGATCAATGTGAGTTTGAATGGAGTTGGTGGGTCTGGGTTTTTCAATCAGCTTCTCTTTTCCCTTGTCTGAACTTAATATATGAGGAATATCAAGTCCAGTATTCGTTGTTTCAACTCTTTCAATAATTGAAATACCCTTTGGCCTAGCCTGGGCTAATACAGCAGGGGTCTTGACCTTAGTCTGAGGAGCTTTGATCAAGACTGATTTTTCAGTTTGGCCCGGAATAACCACTTTTAAGGGCACTGCTTCAATGGGCTTTTGAGTACTTGAAGAAGGAGTCTTTTCAGCAAGAACATTGACCTCAAATTTTGCTGGTTTGGACTTACGAGTCCTTGGTTTCTTTGATATTGTAGGTGAAGGAGTTTCCTCGGACTCAGATTCAGTTATTATCAGTTTTCTCTTAACTGATTTCGATTGAGCCAAAGACTTGGCCTTCTTAACTGATTTTGGAGCAGTCTGTTGATCTCCTATCTCCTTCTTTACTTCAATAAAGTTAGCAGGGGAGATATCCAATTTGATTTTGATGGGCTGGGAGTTTTTGGCATTAAAGACCTTGAACTTTGCCGTTGTCTCAGAATCATCACCCACCAAACCTTTGACTTTCATCAAATAACTGATCTGCACAGCAAATCCTTTAGACTTTTTCGGTGAGACAAACATATTCTTCAAAATTGTAAACAGAAAATGTTTCCAGTTAAACTCCCGTTCCGTCATGATGATCGTCATGGCTTGAAATTTCTCAAGGGTCAAAGCAGCGAAAGAACCTGCTTTAGCGAGAAGACCCTTTGCAACAATATCTGCTAACAACTGTACCTCTTGCTTTAGTTCCTTCTTTGGGTCTGAGACTTTGATCTTCTGCCCATCAGTTGAGAGTTTAGTTTGCATCTCCTCTACGTCTGATGCTTTTACCTCTGATAGAAGGGTCATGCCATCAGATGGCAGTAGAAAGGCTTCTCCGAATAAATCCTCGGATATTATCAGTTGTTGGTTGTTGATTGTTGAAACAATTTCTCCAGCATCATTGATTTGCCCAGAAGAATAGAATTCTTGAATCTCCTTTACGTATATTTCCTGAGAATATTGGCCCAAGAATTTCTTCAACCCAGCTGTGTCTAGTTTTTGAAATACTTTCTTTACTTCAGTGTCCCCAAAGGATAGAATGGATCCAAAATTTATCGCCATTGCATTCATTATGTATGCTGGTGTTTGATTCGCCATTTCTGAAGATGCGTAGATTCCTGAAACGAAGAGATAATAAGTTTTGTGATAAACTCTGAGAACTTAGAATAGCTGAAAGCGTAAGGACGATGAACTGAATTTAAGCGGGTAAAGTAATGAAATGTGTGACTGTTTGAATTATCGGACACGTGTCAGTCCATGAAAAATTTAAAAAAAAACGTGTGTATGTGTGTACTAAGCAAGTGGATAATTCAAATGATTTGGAAAGTGTCACGCTGCAACCTCTGATTGGTTGTCAGAGAACATTTAATGCTGGTAAATCAGTCACGTTGGTACATCTGAATAAAATATGATTAAATGAATAACGTATGTGAGAAGATTAGAAAAATTCTCAACTGAACTGTCAGTTAATAAAAAATTGAGCGAGTTCAGTCGAGACTTTGCTAACAACTGACTTCTCAGTTATCATTTTAAATCAGATTATTCCCCCTTAAAACATGCAGAAACTGAAGGTTTAAGCATTAAAACAGAAGAAAATCTTATTGCTTAGGAGATTAATCGTCGGCTGACGTCATCAATTCATCTTGCGTCATCCTGTGCTATAAATACAAGTAAATCAGTTAGATTTAAACATATATCATTTAAGCAACAAACACAAATGGCAAGAGCTGGAAGTTCAAGAGTTCCTGACGATGCTACGACTTTCATGGAAGCAGCTGAGGCCAAAATGAGATCTGCTATAGAAGAGCAGATATATGATGAGGTGCTAGGCCTTTGGGAAAGACTGCAGGAACTTCAAGTTTTGTACTATAGTGGAGAGGTGAATACTCCACGACTGATGGCCAAAATAAGCAAGTACCGGGAACGTTTGCACGTTTCCGAAACTTTTGATTTCTTTGATGACCCGCATATCTATCAGTTGATGGTGTACAAAGAAAGAGGAGCTTTGAGGAAGCTCATCCGCTCACACAGCTATGGCAAGAGTTCTACTCCAGCAATAAGAGGATGGGTGTCCATATGGATGAGCTATATGGAACAAAAATATCTTGATGTAATCAGAGAGAATTTCTTCAGATCCTGTTAATGAATGAATCTTGTTTCTTATTTATCAACTGCTGTCTTGTCAGTTAACTTCTTAACCCTTAATGTTCCCCCTTAATACAAGCATTAATAAGAAAGACAACACTTAAGACCAGATTAAATAAATCCTGAAATTTAGAAGATTGATCGACGTCGAAAAAGTAGAGTCCTTTCGTCTTCCTCATCCTGTTCTATAAATAAGATTGAAGCGGTCAGTAACAAATATCTTTATGAAACAAGGTTAGTAGAAGAAAATGGCAGGTGCTGGTACTTCTAAAACTTTGATGAAGGTAAAAGAGATAATGAAGACAGCTTTGGAGCGCATGAAGATGCAAGTAGAAGACGAAGTTTTCCTGTATATCCTTCAATATCAAGAAAATCTCCAGGGGCTCCATTTCCTCTGGGAGAATGAAATGGCTACCACTCCCAAACAACAGAGAAAGCTCGAGAAGTATCGAGCCCGACTGCATGAGTTCAACGTGGAAGACGTTTTCAGACCTGACAATCTTTACGAGTTAATGCTCCGTAAAGAGAAGAAACTCCTGGAGAATGTAGCTGCATCACCCAGCTTTGTTTCCATTCAAGTTGAAGACTTGGGAGCATGGTTAAAGAACTGGAAGGAGTCTGTTGATCAAGAACTGAAGGATGTTATCAAAAAGAATTTTTACAGTTATTAATGAAAAGCTAGTATTTTTAGTTTTGTTATATTTTGCAAAGATCAGTTTTATCAGTCTCAGAAATTGATAAGATGCTAAAACAGAACGAAACAAAACTAATAAGCGACAAAAAAAATGAACAGCTGATGTACGTCCATTGAGCTGATTTAAGATAACTCAATTAAACCAAGTATATTTCTAAAATGAGAAAACTTAGTCTCGGGTAGTGGTTTGGTGAAGATATCAGCTGCTTGTTGTTCAGTTGAGACGTATTCCAGTCTGATTTCCTTCTTGAGAGCATGATCTCTGATGAAGTGATGTCTGACATCTATGTGTTTGGTTCGAGAGTGAAGAACTGGATTGTAGGTTATAGCAATTGTGCTTGTGTTGTCACAAAATATAGGTGATTCTTTAGCATCAACTCCATAATCTCTCAGTTGTTGCTGAATCCAGAGCAGTTGGGCACAACAGCTTCCAGCAGCAAGATATTCTGCTTCAGTTGTGGAAGTTGCTATGGATGTTTGCTTTTTGCTGAACCAAGAAATCAGTCGGTCTCCTAGAAACTGACATGATCCACTTGTACTTTTTCGATCAAGTTTACATCCTGCATAGTCTGCATCTGAATAACCAACTAAATTGAAAGATGAGTCTTTAGAATACCATAACCCAACATTTTGTGTGCCTTTAAGATATTTCAAAATACGTTTGGCAGCAGCAAAATGTGATTGCTTAGGATTTGCCTGAAATCTAGCACACATACAGACAGCAAACACAATATCAGGACGACTAGCAGTTAGATACAATAATGAACCTATTAAACCTCTGTAAAGCGTCGTCTCAACTGATATTCCCCCTTGATCAGTGTCTAGTTTAACTGATGAGCTCATGGGAGTGCTTGCAGCTGAACACGATTCCATGCCAAATTTCTTTAGCAATTCCTTTGTATATTTTGTTTGACTGATGAAGGTGCCTGAATCCAATTGTTTCACTTGTAATCCAAGAAAGAATGTCAGTTCACCCATCATGCTCATTTCGAATTTTTCCTGCATCAACTTAGCAAATTTCTCACATAATTTGGGGTTAGTTGACCCAAATATGATATCATCAACATAAATTTGAACAAGTAAGATATGATCATTCTTAGAAAATTTGAACAACGTCTTATCAACTGATCCAACAGAAAAATCATGTTCAGTTAGAAATTTTGAAAGAGTTTCGTACCAAGCTCTTGGAGCTTGTTTAAGACCATATAAGGCTTTGTTCAAATGATAGACATGATCAGGAAGGTGATGATTAACAAAACCTGGAGGTTGTTCAACAAAGACTTCTTCCTGCAACTGTCCATTCAGAAATGCGCTTTTAACATCCATCTGGTACACTTTGAAATTTTTGAATGATGCATAGGCCAGGAATATTCTTATTGCTTCCAGTCTTGCAACTGGTGCATATGTCTCATCATAATCAATTCCTTCTTCCTGCCTGTATCCTTGTGCAACTAGCCTTGCTTTGTTGCGCACAACTGAACCATCCTCGTTCAGTTTGTTCCTGTATACCCATTTTGTACCTATAACAGTTTTGGAAATTGGTCTTGGAACTAAGTTCCAGACATTATTATGGATAAACTGATTTAGCTCTTCTTGCATAGCATTTATCCAGTTAGGATCAGCAAGAGCTTCATCAGTTTTCTTTGGTTCCAGTTGAGATACAAAAGCTGAATGAATGAATAAGTTAAGCATTTGATTTCTCGTTCTTACCGGATCAGATGGATTACCTATCACCAATTCTGGAGGATGTGATTTCTTCCATCTGAGTTCAGCATTTGTTGATTCCAAATTGGTAACTGCTTCAGTAGGTAACTGATTGGTTTCAGTTTCAGTTGGAGCTGTTTCAGTTGGCAACTGAATCTCATTTGTTTGTTCTACTAACTGATTAGCTTCCAATTCAACAGCCTGATCTAATATCTCAGGTTCAGGTGTTTGGAGATTGCTTTGATTAATATGAATATCTTCTTCATCATCATCCTCCAAACTGATATCTGTAAATCTGTCAGCTAGCTCAACTGTATCAGTTGGCTTATCAGTTAGTACAGTTTCATCAAAAACAACATGAATAGATTCTTCAACATTTAAAGTATTTTTGTTGAAGACTCTGTAAGCTTTACTTACTGATGAATAACCAAGAAATATTCCTTCTGCAGATTTAGCATCAAAAGCTTTTAAATGAGTTTTACCATTGTCGAGTATAAAACATCTGCAACCGAATATTTTAAAGTAAGAAACCACACTTTTTCTTCCATGCCAGATCTCATACGGTGTTTTCAAATGATTCTTATTAATCATTGATCTGTTTTGAGTGTAACACGCAGTGTTTACTGCTTCTGCCCAAAACCTTTGAGAGATACTAGAATCAGCAAGCATTGTTCTAGCAGCTTCCTTAAGTGTTCGATTTCTCCTTTCAGCTACACCATTTTGCTGAGGAGTTCTTGCTGCTGAGAGCTCATGTTTGATTCCAGTATTCTCTAAATAGTTTGAAAGAATTTGATTGATGAATTCAGTTCCTCGATCGGATCTGATTCTATCAATTCCAACTGATTTTTCATTTAATAATCTTTTGAAAAGCTTGATCAGTTGAGCAGCAGTTTGGTCTTTGGTCTTGAGAAAAATGACCCATGTGAATCTAGAAAAATCATCTACAACCACCAAGGTGTATTTCATTCCCCCTAAGCTCATGACTGGTATTGGACCAAAGAGATCCATATGTAACAGTTCTAAGCATCGGGAAGAAGATTTACGACCCTTGTTCTTAAAAGAAGATTTTATTTGTTTGCCAAACTGACATGCTGAGCAAATTTTGTCTTTTGTAAAATCCATTTTGGGCAGCCCAGTAACAAGATCATGTTTACTCAAATATGCAATAGATTTGAAATTCAGGTGGTTTAATCTCTTATGCCATAACCAGTTTTTGGTAGATTTTGAAGCAATAAAACATACTGGTGCATAAGGTTGCTCATTCAAGCTGACTTTGTATGTGTTTCTACATCTTTTGCCAGTTAGAATGATCTCATCAGTTGAGTTTTTGACTGAGCAAATAAGTTTGTCAAATTGAACTGAAAATCCATTATCGCATAACTGACTGATGCTTATCAGATTATACTTAAGATTCTCGACTAACAAAACATCATTAATGGTGAAGTTACCATGGATAAGCTTACCCTTACCCACAGTTTTACCTTTCGAGTTATCTCCAAAACTGATGTTTGGTCCAGTGTATTTGACTAGTTGGGATAATAACCTTGAATCTCCTGTCATGTGGCGTGAGCATCCACTGTCTAGATACCATATAGATCCAGTGCTTGTACCTGTTACCTGCAGTCAAATACAAAATAAGATTGTGGTACCCTTTGTTTATTTGGGTCCAAAGTTGATTAGTCCTTTAGGAATCCAAACTTGGATCAGTCTGACTGACCGTCCAGTTGCTGTATTCCATATGGTCTTTCTCGTTTTGTGTGTGCTTTGTGTGTGATGCATAGGTGAAACAATATGTGATTTTGCCTTTCCCAACTGATTGTTCAGCCTATATCGTTTCTGAACAGGCTTACAGTTATAGTAGTTGGAGTATTCATTTGAAAATCGTTTTGAGATTCTTTTCGATGTTTGACCACGAGAGTCAGTTGAAACTTTTGGACTATATCCAATACCATATCTATTTGCCTTGTTCTTGTTCTCAATGGGCGGTTCAATCAGTTTACTTGGTTCAAGCTGTTCTTGTTCCACGACTGATTTGACAAAGCGAATGAATTTTCCTTTGTCCATATTCAGTTGTGGCTGAGTATCATTGGAAGATATCTCACTTTGACTACTGAACCCTAGTCCAGTCTTGTCAGCAACTGATTTTTGCGAATTTTGAATATCAGTTAGAGCTGCAGAAGATTTATTCCAAGCCTGAATGAGCTCGTTGTGCTTTGCATTTTCAAGCATCAATTTTTGAATCAACAATTGATTCCTGCTCTTTTCAGCATTGAGCTCAGCAATTTCCCTTTTTAGACTCAACATATCAACTGACTGATCAGTTTTAGTATTGTTGTCCAAGGGATCATCTTGCTTTGCTCTGGCTTTATCAAATGATAAAGCAAGCTTTTGATACTCGTTGACCATGTCATGAAGAGTCGAAATAAGCTCTTCTCTAGTGAAATCAGTTGAGCTAAAGTCGAATGCCTGCTGATTGTCTGATTGATCTTCTGTCTCATCAGTCATCAGACACTTGACTTCTTCCTCTTCTTCACTAGAACTGTATGAAGTTTCTGCTTCTGACTCATCACTGTCAGTCTCTGCCCATTTGGCTTTGCTATCCTCAGCTAGGAGTACTTCATGCTTCTTTTTATCGGTTTTCCTTTCATCCTTAGGTCTCCTTTTGTGCTCATATGATTTCTTTTTTCGTTCAGTTGAGACTTGACTGTCCTTCTTTGGTTTTGGGCAGTCAGCAATGAAATGTCCTGGCTTTCCACAGTTATAGCAAGCGTTTGAATCTTCTCTGGAGTTATTTCTTTGGTAGCTCTTCTGAAAATTTCCCTGATTCTTCCTCATGAATCTACCAAACTTTCTGATAAACAATGACATAGCATCATTGCTCAATTGATCTGCAGCTTTCTCAACAAACCAGTTGGTTCTGTTCTTATAGCAGTTAGAGTAGTAGTTGCTGAAGGTGTTGATGGTTCTGCTTCTCCTCGAGTTTGTAACTCAAACTCATAAGCTTTCAGATCAGCAAACAAATCATGAATTTCAACTTTGTTCAAGTCTTTTGATTCCCTCATGGCCATTGTCTTGACATCCCATTCCCTGGGAAGTCCTCTGATAATCTTGAGAGCCACTTCTTTATTTGTATACACTTTTCCAAGTGCATTCAGTTCATTTATGATTCCACTGGTTCTTTCATCATATTCAAGCATTGATTCTCCAGCTTTCATTTTGATGTTGTCAAACTTCTGTACAGCAACAGAAAGTTTGTTTTCCTTTGTTTGCTCATTTCCCTCACATAACTGAATCAGCTTTTCCCATATCTCTTTTCCTGTCTTGCACATCTTGATCTTACTGAACGTTATCTTGTCCAGTGTTTTATACAGTATGTCCTTGGCTACATTGTCAAGGTTTGCTTTTCTTTTATCTTCAGCAGTCTACTCATCTCTGGGTTTTTCGATTCTATGAGGTGCCCCTTCGGTGATGGCAACTGCTGTGTTTGCTTTCAGAATTTTCATTGGCCTGTCAGTTATGACGTACCACATATCATCATCTTGTGCAGCTAAATGAGCCTGCATTCTGATTTTCCAGTCGTCAAAGTCTTCCCTGGAAAACATAGGAATTTTGTTGAAAGAAGACATAATGAATCAGTTGAGAGAATATGTTCTATGACAAGATAAACTTCGCTCTGATACCACTTGATAGGATCGGTTAACTCAAGGTGAAAGTGTTTAGAAGGGGGGGTTGAATAAACACTTGCTAAATTAAAACTTCTTCGAAAGGTTGGGTTCAGTTTTGTTACAAACTGACTCAAGTATCTCGTCGGTCGATAACAATCAGTTAAACTGAATAAAACAGTTGCGGAAAACTAACTGACTGAAAGATAGAATGGATAACTGAAAGTAAATAACACAGGAAATGTTTCTGGATGTTCGGAGACTTGAATAACTCCTACGTCACCCCTTCTATCACAAAGATAGGATATTCACTAAAAGACTTTGATCAAATACAATAACGTGTACTGACCCACTTCAGTTTGGACTTATCTATTGCCAAAACTGAAACTCTTAGTTAACAACTCTTTTACAGATCACAACTGATCTTAGCACAACTTGTACAATTTATCGAAGATTACAAAGTGCTTTTTCTAGCTCAAAACGTAGCCTGAATGCTACTGATAAAACTGATAAGCTTGAGCTTTGATTTGACGAAGTTGAGAGAATATTTTCGCAGAGTAACAGCAAGTAAAATGAGTAGTTCAGAATCGGTAGTTCTTCAGCTGCTCTCTTCGACTATTTATAGGCTTCTGTCAACGGTAACATTTATTTGAATAACAGCCATTGTTTGCCACGTCGATATTCTCTGACAGATCGTACACTGCAACTTTCTGAAATGCGGCGTTCCACTACTACTGTTGCAGTTAGACTGTACTATATGTCGGTTGTCGCGAACACACTTTACTGATCGATGGTTGAGGCGCTTAAATAATAGCTGAACGATCAGTTACGTAACCAGTTAGTAACTTCAATGCGTAAATCAGTTGCTTGATTCAGTTACTTGGTTCAGTTGGTTAATTTGTCAAACTCCGGAATAAGATTTCCAACAATTCTTCTCTAGTAATGGTGAGCAATTGGTTTGTAAGCTTAAGAAATCTATATATGGATTGAAACAAGCTTCCCGTCAATGGTATTTAAAATTTCATGATGTTATCTCTTCATTCGGATTCGTTGAGAACCCCATGGATCAATGTATATACCAGAAGGTCAGTGGGAGCAAGGTTTGTTTCCTTATTCTATATGTGGATGATATATTACTTGCAACCAATGATAAGGGTCTGTTATATGAGGTGAAACAATTTCTCTCTAAAAACTTTGATATGAAGGATATGGGTGAGGCATCTTATGTCATTGGCATTAAGATACATAGAGACAGAATTCGAGGTATTATAGGTCTGTCTCAAGAAACCTATATAAACAAAATTTTAGAGAGATATCGGATGAAAGATTGTTCACCAAGTATAGCTCCCGTTGTGAAAGGCGATAAATTCAATTTAAGCCAATGCCCAAAGAATGATCTAGAGTGGGAACAAATGAAAAACATTCCTTATGCTTCTGCTGTCGGAAGCTTGATGTATGCTCAGGTTTGCACTAGACCTGACATTGCATTTATTGTTGGGATGTTGGGAAGATATCAGAGTAATCCAGGTTTAGACCATTGGAAAGCTGCAAAGAAAGTCATGAGGTACCTTCAAGGGACCAAAGATTATATGCTTATGTTCAGACGAACTGAGAATTTGGAAGTAATTGGCTACTCTGATTCAGACTACGCTGGCTGCATTGATTCAAGAAAATCCACTTCAGGATATATTTTCATGCTAGCCGGTGGAGCTGTATCTTGGAAAAGTGCAAAGCAGACATTGATTGCTACTTCCACTATGGAAGCTGAGTTCGTATCTTGTTTTGAGGCAACCTCACATGGTGTATGGTTGAAGAGTTTCATTTCAGGGCTTAGAATTATGGATTCTATATCTAGGCCATTAAGAATATATTATGACAATTCAGCTGCTGTTTTTATGGCTAAAAATAACAAAAGTGGTAGTCGAAGCAAGCACATCGACATTAAGTATTTAGCCATAAGAGAACGTGTTAAAGATAAGAAGTTACTTGTCGAGCACATTAGTACTGAATTGATGATTGCAGATCCTTTGACTAAGGGCATGCCACCATTGAAATTTAAGGATCATACAGATAGAATGGGACTTGGTTCCTTTATGTAATTTTGTTGTAAGAACAAATTAATGAAACTATGATGTGATATTTTCTCATATATGTTGTGCACACATTCAGTGATTCGAGAAATATCAATAAAGTTGGACCTCGAATAAACATTGAGTTTATTCATTAAGTTATACAGATTTGAGAGACATAATGCATAGTAATACATGGAAGATAATATTCGTTTTAATATGACATATCGCCATGATTCATGTATTTTGTTTTCTCCTATGGTAAATGAGATATATGTGTCAAGTGGGAGAATGTAAGAAAAATATGACACATATCAGAAAGGAAGAAGAACAGACGTGTAGGAAATGGCGACGGCCATTGCCTACAACTTTTGACGAAAACTTTTGACAAACGTGCTCAACTTCAGAAATTGAGATACGTACACGTTTTTTCTTCTAATATTCAGACTCCCTATTTTTCTCGTTGATGGTATGAGATGCCTATAAATAGAGACGATTGAGGTCCCTAAGAACACACACCTCATAAGAAATATACACCATCTAAAGAGATCGTGCAGTGCTTAGAAGGCTTCAACCGAGAAGAAAATCAGAGAAATCAAAACTTTCAATGGCCAGAGGTAATACTAAGCTTCCGCATATATTTTATCATGTTTATATACACGTAAAACATGATTTTGAGAAAAATCTCTAACACATGGACCAGCATAGTGCGTCCATTTCAAGTTGACTTACGATTGTTGTATCATCTTTGGAACTCGGGTTGTGAGCTACAAAGTTCTCTCACTTTTGCTATATCAAAAGGCATAGAATACTTCCCTTTAGTTCCATTTCAATACAGTCTCGCTGCTGGATAGCTTCATAGATAACTTGTGTTTCTGCTCATTTCAGCATCTTTTGTTCTCAAGTAGCAACTTCCTTCACTTTCCTCTCCTTTCGAATAATTTCAAAGTGAACAACCGTTCAGAAATTCACTCATCTATCAAATTCTGCCATTTTCTCTTTGCACTTCGATTCACTTGTTCCATGGCAATATTTATACCAATTTGAGCATTTGACCAACAGTTTTTGCACCGGAACAATAATTTTCTTTCCTTTGGCCTTGGGGTCAATCAATGGTAGGCCAGATTTCACATGTGAGATATCATGTTATATGATTGTTACACCTTTTGACAGTATGGAGATGGGAATAGTTAGTTAGAATTGGAGCAAGAGCTTGCAGAGTGTTCACATATTTGATCAGCTTGATTCTTTTTATTTTGGGCTTCGCATCCTTTTCTTTGGGTTCAGCAATTGCCTTGAATTTGGCCTGCTTTTAGGAGGCATTGAACAGTTGAGTTAAGGGAAACTTCTCCCTTGCAGCGTTTGAATCAAAATTAGAGGAGAGTACTAGCTTCATCTTTGTCTCTTTAGCTGGAGTTTTTTCTTTGAAGCCTTGACGGTTGGTTTTTTCAGTTCCTTCTTCTTTTTTTCTTGTTCCTCGCCCTTCTCAATCTTGATGGAGAGAAGTTCCTCAATGTCAGAAATTTGTTTACGTATAAGCTCCCACTGTGTTCCAGTCCAACAATTTGACTTTGGGAGCTCGGTTGCATCAACCAACTTGACTTTCATGTGCTCATGAGATAGTACAATGGGATAGAAAACCCTGGAGATTGAGTTTTTTTCCTTCACCATGGTTGTGAAGATCTTGAAGAGTATATCTGATCGGTTGACATTGAGTGTCGACCACATGCCGAACCCTTGAGTTTTCATCGTGAGATTTTACTTTGATTTGAATCCAATTCCAATCATTACCAAAACAAGATGATGGTTCAACAGATTTTCAATTCAATGAATTAACCAATTCAACTCCGAATAGATGGTATATAGACATCGTATAAACGTTAGTAGCATGAATCAACAATGGATGGTTTTTCAAAATCTGTGTAGGATTACCATGGCGACAACGAGTATCTTCAGTCTTCTCCCTTTCCCGCCGGTTATTTTGAATCTTTGCATAATTCAGCACAAAGTCATACAAAGAACTCATTTTGTTACCTGCCTTTTTTAAAACCATATTCGTGACTTCACTTCTCGAAGTAGCCAAAATTTATGCACTAAACCTTCCATTCAGAAAAGCAGTAGACCAGTTCTCCTTAAGCTTGTACATATCATTCTACCATTTATGACCATCCAAATCATATGTTTCAATCATATATTTTCATGTTCTCTCAAATTCACCATCAGAATCACAATGATTCATGCATTTATACCACAATCCTTTAAAAGCAGAATCACTATTTAAACTCCCAAAATGTTAAGGAGCATTTTGATTTATATTCCATTGATATAAACGATGATGTAAAAGTCGAAAAATTGTTTCAATGGCATTTATCATGGCTTGACATTGGTCTGAAAAGAGTGGTTGTCGTCCATTCATAGAATCAAGAAATGTTGCAAACAACTATTCAAAAAAACTTTGAGTTTCATCTGACATAAAGGCTTGCCAAACAATACATTCTGCATATGGTGATTTATACAAATAAATGGAAAACATATTAAATTATACTTATTTGTTCTATATGTTGTATCAATCGACATGACATCATCTATAGTCCCTAAAGAAAAAGTTCATCACCCTATCATCATCATCTAATTGAACATTCCAGTATATTTAATAAGTATTGTGGGATCTCCATTCTAAACTTTGGAATGTTTTTTCAACCGACTATGGTCATATGCATCCTTTCTAATAAAACCTAAATTTTGTGGCCCACATGCTTCATTTTCTTTAAAAGAAACAACATTAGAGACAGATATTTTGGCATTTACCAAAGCTTCTAGAGTAGACTTTTTGCATGTGATATATTGTGTGCCGATCTTAGCAAGTGAGTTTGATCAGGTGCAAACATGTAATGCCCGGAAAATTAATCCCAGTAATCGGTAATTATTGAATTATAATTTGATATGATTATGAAAGGATTAATCGGGACATGAAATACACATAAGTGTGAAAAGTGTGTGTATTGGTGCGAAGGACTCACGCACATGCGCGAGCTACTGCGCGCACATGCGCGCATTGGACAGTAGGCTTCGCGCATATGCGCGAAGTGACTGTGCGCATATGCGCGAAGGAGGCAGTAGGGTGCCTCGAGATGAAAGTTCCCTCGCGCACATGCGCTGATCGATGCGCGCATATGCGCGAGGCGAGGTGAGATGCACGCGCAGAGATTTTGCATCTCGCGCATATGCGCCGCGAGGAATCGCGCATATGCGCGAGACGTGCAGGAGGCACACTCGACCACTTGGCTCATTGCATGTGCGAGATATATATATATACATGCAAAATCATTTCTTCAGAAAGGAAATCGATGAAGGAAACGAAAGCTTTGGGAGAATTTAGCTTTTGTGATTCAAATTCAATCGTGCGATCAATCCGTCTGTCCAAATCGTAATCCGACTTCGGTACGGTAATCCTATAGATGTAGGCTACAACTTGACATAAGTTTTGCTACGTTTTGACATGCTTTGAAATTATGCTATTGTCAGAATTAAATAGGATTCATATATGATGTTCTTGACATATTAGACATCGTAGAATCGAAGTTAGATTAAGAAATAGACTGATTATGGAATTGTTATGATTTTCGGATTATAATCAGTTGATACCGGACAGATTTGGATTATGGATTGATTATAGATTGTATTGGATATGGGTTATAGATTGTAACTATTATCTGGTGAATTGGTATGGACGGGGATATTGGAAGTATACCGTTATACCGTTGATTTTGAATTAATTCCAGATTGATCAGATTGTTATGGAGTTGACTAGTATATTGATATGAGATTATTGATATTGTCAGTACCAGACAGGCTTTGAATTCAGGACTTCGACTGAGCCAGAAACCGACGAAAGAAATGTATAAGTCAATGTGGTATTGGGAGATGGACTTGAGTCGGTTTAGACTTGGGTTTCCCTAAATCACATACTTTATTTTATTGCATGGATATTTGCATTACATTGATTAATGTACTTGTTCTCTTGTATTTAGATGACCGGTATTAGACAAGTTATCTTGTGACAGAAGTGCCGGATAGTGGTGGTATCGCCACGGCACATTGTACTATGTCTCAAGATAGGATGCTAGTGATAGAGCTACAGTCCTTGACGGTTAGGTCAGGACACTGGATGTTTGGTTATATCGAGTAATGGAATCTATTACGGAATTCGATATAGGAACACCATATTTGGTTATATCGAGTAAAGGGTATTGGAATTCTTCTATTACGGAATTCGATATAGGAATACCAGGGCACTGGTTATATCGAGTAAAAGATATCATGGTTCCATCCTTTACGGAATTCGATATAGGAATACCACATCTGGAAACCGGGATCCCTAGACTAGGATTGAGTCTAGTCTGAATTATGATTGATGTCGACAGTTTGATTTGATATTGTTTATGTTTCAGATTTTGATACGTATTCATGTTACCTGATTACATGCTTTATATGATTTATATGATTGCATGTTTCATTGATTTATACTGGGGATTATATTCTCACCGGTATATCCGGCTGTTGTCTTGTCTGTATGTGTACTTGACAACAGGTGGGACAGGTCCAGGGTCGAGGAGATGAAGAGCTAGATCGTGATTAGAGTGGTGGCACCGGACTTGGACTAGATATAGGGTTAAACACTTGACTTTAGTTTTAAACCCTAGTTTGAATAAATGTTGAAATACAGGATTTGTATGTTATATACTGATATGTATATATGTTGTATATCACTACGTTCCGTAGTTTAAAAAAAAAAAAAAAATATTTAGACCCTGTTTTATTATTGATTAATTGGTCCCAATGATGATTAAGAACTTGATTAGCGTCCGGGTCCCCACAACAGGTGGTATCAGAGCGATAGATCCTTGAGATTGAGATAGGAGATAGTGAGCGGGGTAGAATGTGTTTTCTTTCCTGCTTTTGATTGCTAGCATGATTCCTGTGTTAATACATGTTACCTGACTTATCTGCTATTGATATGGTATTGTGTATTATTGGAATGGATCAGCTGTAAGATGATCCAGGGAGGCTTGAAATAGGATTATTGTTGGAACTGCTAACCCTTTTGGTTATCAGATATGCCTCCGAGGAGAATGTCAGAACAGGGGAGTACCTCGAATCCTCCCATGGATGTGACACCTACAGCAATGGAGAAATTGCTGAAACGGTTTCAGTCATTTCATCCACCGACTTTGAAAGGAACGGAGAACTCCGTGGAATGTGAAAGTTGGTTGGACGATATTGAATCACTGTTTGACTCTTTGGAGTATACTGAGGAAAAGAGGGCGAAACTGATAATACACCAGTTGCATGACGTTGCTAAACACTGGTGGATCACGACTAGAAGGGCATTGGAACAGAGAGGTATGGCCATTACCTGGAATGTGTTTAAGACTGAATTCTATCTACGGTTCTTTCCAGTTTCTTATAGGAAGGACAAGGGAGCCGAGTTTGCGAACCTGAAATAAGGCCAGTTGAACATTGAGGATTATGTGGCTAAGTTTTCTACTCTGCTCCGATTTGCCCCTCATGTGGCAGGAAGTGATGAGGCCGTAGCAGACCAGTTCATAAATGGCCTAAATCCTGAAATTTTTACTCTGGTGAATACTGGGAGGCCCAACAACTTCACCGATGCCCTAAACAGAGCCAAGGGAGCTGAGGCAGGCCTGATGAGGCAGAGAGAGGCTTCGTTTGTGCTTCCAGCACCGGGACAACAACCACCTCCTCGATTTGAAGTTGGCAGCAGCGGTAGTGCCGGGAAGAAGGATTTCTTGAAGGCTAGAGGAAAGCAATTCAAGAAATCAGGGACTACCTCGTCCAGTTCGAGTGGCTCTAGACAGACCGGTCAGAGCCAGAGCTATGCAGGACCATACTGTGGTACTTGTGGAGGGAGACATTCCACAGATCAGTGCCGAGGAGTAGTTGGCAGCTGTCGTATCTGTAAACAGCAGGGACACTTTGCCCGAGTGTGTCCCCAGAGGAGTGCCCAGGGATCACAGGCTGCTGAGTCGTCTGGATCAGCGGCTCAGACAGGGAGACGATCTTCTGCCGTTCATTCCTTTCAGCCAGCACCGTCTAATCTGTCACAGCAGAGGCCAGGAGGGGGCCAGATCGCGAGCCAGCCTCCGAGACAGCAGGCCAGAGTTTTTGCTTTGACCGAGGAGCAGGCACAAGATGCACCTGATGATGTAGTGGCAGGTAACTGTTTTATTTCTGGTTATCCTGCTTATGTACTAATTGATACTGGTGCATCACATACTTTTATGTCTGAGCGATTTGCTTTAATGCATTCATTGCCTGTTGAGTCCTTAGCTACTGTAGTATCTGTCACGTCTCCGTTAGGAACAGGTTTGATATCGGTGAAATCTGTGAAATCGTGTATACTGCAGTACGATGGGCATACGATTGAGTTAGACTGTATTGTGCTTGGTTTATCTGATTTTGATTGTATTGTCGGTATCGACATGTTGACCAAGTACCGGGCTACAGTCGATTGTTTCCACAAGATAGTTCGATTCAGACCTGAGATGGCTAAGGAGTGGAAATTTTATGGTAAGGGTTCTAGGGCTAGAATTCCTTTGATATCTGCAATAAATATGACTCGATTATTGCAGAAAGGAGCGGATGGATTCCTGGTATATTCAGTTGATTTACTGAAACCGAGCCCAGCATTGGCGGATTTGCCAGTGGTGTGTGAATTTGCTGATGTTTTTCTAGATGAGATTCCTGGATTACCTCCGATTCGAGAGATAGACTTCAGCATTGAGTTAATGCCAGGAACAGTCCCGATTTCGAGAGCTCCATACCGGATGGCACCAATCGAATTGAAAGAATTGAAGGAACAGTTGGAGGATTTACTGGCCAAGGGATATATTAGACCGAGTGTATCTCCTTGGGGTGCTCCAGTACTGTTCGTGTAAGGCTCGAGAATTGTCAATTGGCATTGATGTGAGACTTGAAACCATGAGAATGCATGACATATAGAGTGGAATTTTTGAAGCATGGCCGAAGCCACACCGCACCCGCGGTGTTAGAGATACAGCACCCGCGGTGCATTGAGAGGAAATTGAGGGAAATGTGCGAACAGACACCGCACCCGCGGTGCTAGCACGACCGCACCCGCGGTGTGAGACCGCACCCGCGGTCATGTAAGGACCGCACCCGCGGTCTAGGTGCTGCAATGTTAGATTAATTCACCGTGAGCACAGCGCACCCGCGCTGTTAGTGTACCGCACCCGCGGTTATGCGTGGCTTATGAAGAATGAACCATGTGTTATAAACCATGCAATATAGATTATGTGTCACCAACTCCTTTTGCTCAGATGATTCAGCCGAGAGGGAACTTCAAGGAGGGAGCTTCCATTTCTTTTGATCTTAGAGTGGTGATTGTACGAGATTTAGCCATTCGATTTGTGTTCCGAGGTAAGATTTGTACTCCTTACATCGACGGCTACAAGGTGACGTAAGTTTTATGTAATTCCAACATGTTTTGAATTATAGATGTTGGAGAAATTGTAATATGTTAGTTATATTGTGTTCTTGAGGTATTGAGCATGGTATATTCGTAACCGCATCAAGAAACGGATGTTATTTGCTACGATTGTTAGTTTCCAGCATGTATTACGTTAAAATGGTACAGATTTCAGCTTATGTATTGAGGTTGATGAGTTTATGAGTTGATTATGATTGAGAATGTTGAGATTGAGTTATCGGTATCGCGAGACTACGCCGTTACGCCGTTGAATTACATTGAAATCGATTACAGAATTGTACATTGAGATGTATATTGATAGAAAGTATACCTACATTGCCATTTCAGATTTGAAGTGACAGGTTTGACATTTGATTCGAGAGCTCGACAGACAGTGCGACAAGAAAGGTATAATTCATGTGGTCACGGGATTGCACAACTCGATTCAGATTTGATACGAGTTTCCCTAAATCACATACTAGATTGTTATTACATTTGATTATGTAATGCCTTGTTTATTGATTTATATTCGAGTCCTGAGATAGGAGAGATTGGCAGACTTGCCAAAACTAGACGTTTCGGTGTATCGTCGCATAGGAGCAGATTTGCTATATGTGTAGACCCTCGATACAGAGTTGACCGAAGTCTAGGAATAAGACGTACCGTTGCCCCGAGTGGTTGGGTAGGTGACAGACCGTCTTATTCACACCGGGATCCCTAGATTAGAAAAGAGTCGAGTCAAGATGTGAATTGTCGAATACAGATTTGTATTCTACTACATGTTTAGATGTATATTCATGTTACTTGATTTATGTTATGCATTGTACATGATTATGACATTGCATGCATCCATGTTTTATACTGGGATATGTTCTCACCGGAGTTATCCGGCTGTTGTCGTGTCTGTATGTGTGCATGGCAACAGGTGGGGCAGGATCAGGGTCACGACGAGGACGAGAGAGTTGATAGCGTGGTGATGCCGGGTGTAGCAGAAGACTTCTTATGTTGTACTAGTAGTTTCATGTTGATACTAGAGATGTTATATTGTTCTTATAACATGTATAACAAGTAAGGCTACTAGATCACGACATGTAATGTTTGATGACTGATGTTTGTTTTAAATAAAAAAGAGACGCTTTATGTTAACATTCGATTAAATGTTAGAAAGTGAAAATTTGACCCGTCATTTTTAATAAAGATCCAATTAAATCCCAAAAGAATTGAGTTAGAGCCCGGGTCCCCACAACAGGTGGTATCAGAGCAGTAGGTTCTGTAGACTGAGATAGAATAGAATGAGCGGGGTAGATCGAGTCATCTTCCTTGCTTTTGAGATGCTAGCATGACTTATTGCTTTCCCTATTATATGTTGTATTGTTATCTGAATTGATTTACAGCATTTCAAGCCTGAATCAGAACCGATTCTCGATCAGAGGTATATGATCAGAGGAGGGCTGAGACAGATGATATTGATTATGTACTAATCAGTTGATGATCAGATTTATGCCGCCTAGACGAGTGCCACAACCAGAGCAGGGTAGCACATCCGGTGCACAGATGGATGTCACCGCTACGCCGATGGAGACTTTATTGAAGAGATTCCAGTCTTTCCATCCGCCTACTCTGAAAGGCACAGAGAGTGCAGTAGAATGCGAGAGCTGGCTCGATGATATCGAGATGCTGTTTGAGTCTTTGGCTTACACTGACGAACGACGTGTGAAGCTGATAGGGCATCAGATGCAAGAGGTTGCCAAGAGCTGGTGGTTGACGACGAAGAGAGCCTTGGAGCACCGAGGCATTGATATCACGTGGAAAGTTTTCAAGGATGAGTTCTATCAGCGCTTCTTCCCCGTTTCCTACCGGAAAGATAAGGGAGCTGAATTTGCGAATCTGAAGCAGGGACAGTGGAACATCGAGGAGTATGTTGCTAAATTTTCTGCATTGCTACGATTTGCACCGCATGTGGCCGGGAACGACGAAGCAGTGGCCGATCAGTTCATCAACGGGCTGAATCCCGATGTCTTTATTTTGGTGAACACGGGCCGGCCTAGTACTTTTTCAGAGGCACTGAACAGAGCTAAGGGAGCAGAGGCTGGCTTGATCAGGCAGCGAGGGGCTTCCTACGGTGTTCAGGGGCCGAGACCGCCACAGTCCATGACCGTACAGTTTCCATCACCTCCTCCTCGTTTTGACAGTGGAGCTAGTGGTAGTGGCAAGAAGGATTTTCTGAAGGCCAAGGGCAAACAGTTTAAGAAATCTGAGAGCAGTTCATCGAGTTCGAGTGGATCTCGACAGAGAGGTCAGGGGTCAGAGTATAGTGGCGCATACTGTGGTTCATGCAGAGGGCGACACGCGACGGAGCAATGTCAAGGAGTTCTGGGACGCTGCAACATCTGTAGGCAACCGGGACACTTTGCCAGAGTTTGTCCCCAGAGAGGTGCATCACGATTCCAGAGTACAGGATCATCAGCACCAGCGCCACAGATGGAGAGACAGGCATCTTCGGTACACTCCTTTCAGCCACCCTCTACACAGACCCAGCAGAGGCCAGGAGGTAGTCAGACGGTGAGTCAGCCTCCCCGACAGCAGGCACGTGTTTTTGCCCTGACAGAGGAGCAGGCGCAGGAGGCGCCAGATGACGTCATTGCAGGTAACTGTTTCCTTTGTGGTTATCATGCATATGTGTTGATAGACACAGGGGCATCGCATACATTCATAGCCTGTTGAGTCGTTGTCGACAGTAGTGTCTATAGCTTCTCCGTTGGGAAGTGGTTTGATATCTGTAACTACTGTTAGACACTGTATGCTTCAGTTTGAGGGGCATGAGATCGATCTTGATTGTGTAGTACTTGGTTTAGCTGATTTTGATTGTATAGTTGGTATAGACATGTTGACCAAGTACAGGGCCACGGTAGATTGTTTCCACAAGATTGTCAGATTCAGACCCGAAATGACAGATGAGTGGAAATTCTACGGCAAGGGCTCCAGATCTCGGATTCCCTTAGTATCTGCTCTGACTATGAGTAGATTGCTTCAGAGAGGAGCAGAGGGCTTTCTCGTATATTCAGTAGACCTACTGAAGTCGAGCCCAGCATTGGCAGATTTGCCAGTGGTTTGCGAGTTTGCAGATGTTTTTCCTGATGAGATTCCAGGGTTGCCTCCGGTTCGAGAGGTTGATTTCAGCATAGATCTTATGCC
The DNA here is from genome assembly GCF_022965805.1 of Primulina eburnea. Lineage (NCBI taxonomy): Eukaryota > Viridiplantae > Streptophyta > Magnoliopsida > Lamiales > Gesneriaceae > Primulina > Primulina eburnea. The sequence goes on from NC_133118.1 coordinate 25,322,266, forward strand.
CAGTTCTATTCCTATTTCGAGAGCTCCCTATAGGATGGCACCGATAGAGTTGAAAGAGTTGAAAGCACAGTTGGAGGATCTTCTGTCCAAGGGATATATCAGACCCAGTGTATCTCCTTGGGGTGCTCCGGTGCTTTTCGTTAGAAAGAAAGATGGTTCGATGCGACTGTGTATTGATTACAGACAGTTGAACAAGGCAACAGTGAAGAACAAATATCCGTTGCCGCGCATCGACGATTTATTTGACCAGTTACAGGGATCTTCGGTATATTCGAAGATTGATTTGAGATCAGGGTATCATCAACTTAGAGTTAGAGATGTTGATATTCCGAAGACTGCATTCCGAACCAGGTATGGACATTACGAGTTTGTTGTTATGCCTTTCGGTTTGACGAATGCACCTGCGGTGTTTATGAGTTTGATGAACCGCATTTTTCAGAGATATTTAGATGAGTTTGTAATTGTGTTTATTGATGACATTTTGGTGTATTCGAAGAGTTTGACTGAGCATGCAGATCATCTGAGAATTGTGCTGAAGACTTTGCGACAGGAGCAGTTGTATGCTAAACTGTCCAAGTGTGAATTCTGGTTGCGACAGGTTGTCTTCTTGGGGCATATTATATCTGGAGAGGGTATTGCGGTAGATCCGAGTAAAGTTGAGGCTGTGATCAGTTGGCCGAGACCGACTTCTGTGCCAGAGATAAGCAGTTTCATGGGTCTAGCCGGGTATTATCGACGTTTTATTCGAGACTTCTCCAGTATAGCGAAGCCGATTACCCAGTTGACACAGAAGAACATGCCATTTGTGTGGTCAGAAGAGTGTGAGAGCAGTTTTGTTGAGCTGAAGAAGAGGCTGACTAGTGCGCCTGTCTTGACGATTCCATCAGGTACAGGTGAGTTCGTTGTATATTGTGATGCATCTCACAGAGGGCTTGGATGTGTTCTTATGCAGCGAGGGCACGTGATAGCATACGCCTCTAGACAGCTGAAGCCGCACGAGACTCGTTATCCGATTCATGATCTTGAATTGGCGGCGATTGTATTTGCTTTGAAGATCTGGCGTTATTATCTGTATGGCGAGAAATTTGAGATTTATTCCGATCATAAAAGCCTGAAATATCTCTTTTCTCAGTCAGAGTTGAACATGAGGCAGCGACGATGGCTTGATCTGCTGAAAGATTTTGATTGCGAGATCAAGTACCATCCAGGAAAGTCGAATGCAGCGGCAGACGCTTTGAGTCGAAAGGTATGTGCTCTTTCCTTGTCGACTGTAGGTGTATCGAGTTTAGTAGAAGATTGTTGCTTGTCTGGATTAACATTTAATACAGAGAGTAGACCGTTGCGACTTACTGCGATTCAGATTGAGCCAGACTTGATTTCGAGGATCAAAGAAGCACAGAGAACTGATCCGAGTGTGCAGAAATCGATTGATATGGTCAGAGCTGGACATATCTCAGAATATCAGGTCAGAGATTCTGTTCTGTATGTGAATAACCGCTTAGTGGTGCCTGAGATTTCAGATTTGAGACGACAGATCATGTCGGAAGCACACTGTAGTCGGTTCAGCATTCATCCTGGTGGCAGGAAGATGTATAACGACTTAAAGACACAATTCTGGTGGAAGCAGATGAAGACAGATATTGCAGAATTTGTGTCTAAATGTCTGAATTGCCAACAGGTGAAGGCAGAAAGGAAGAAACCCGGAGGTTTACTTCAGAGTTTGTCTGTTCCTGAATGGAAATGGGACCACATTTCCATGGACTTCGTAACGAAGTTACCTCGATCTTCGCGGGGCTGTGACGCGATTTGGGTTGTGATAGACAGACTGACCAAATCAGCGTGTTTTATTCCGTACCGGATGACCTATCGACACGATCAGATGGCCGAGTTGTATGTCAGAGAGGTCGTCAGATTGCACGGTGTGCCGAAGTCGATCGTATCAGACCGGGATTCACGATTTACTTCTCACTTTTGGCACAGCTTGCAGCAGGCTTTGGGTACGACTTTACACCTGAGCACTGCTTATCATCCCCAGACAGACGGACAGTCAGAGCGGACTATCCAGACTTTAGAGGACATGCTGAGAGCTGTAGTACTAGATTTTGGTACTAGTTGGCAAGATTCATTGCCGTTGTGTGAGTTTTCATACAACAACAGCTATCAGACGAGCATAGAGATGGCACCGTTCGAAGCTTTATACGGAAAGAAGTGCAGATCTCCGTTGTACTGGGATGATATTTCTGAGGTACCAGAGTTAGGGCCTGATATGATTCGTGAGATGACAGAAAAAGTGAAGATCATTCAGAAACGAATGAAAACGGCACAGGATAGGCAAGCGAAGTACGCCAATATTAGACGTAGACCGTTAGTATTCGAACAGGGAGACAAAGTATTTTTGAAGATTTCACCTTTCAGAGGCGTTGTCAGATTTGGCAAGCGAGGAAAGTTGTCTCCTAGATACGTCGGTCCGTATGAGATCCTTGAGAAGATTGGCGATCGAGCTTACCGACTTGCTCTTCCTCCTTCACTGTCCGGTATACATGATGTTTTTCATGTATCGATGTTGCGCAGATACATGCCGGATGATTCTCATGTCATTCAACCTGAAGAAGCCGAGTTAGATCAGACTTTGAGCTATGTTGAGCGACCGATTCAGATTCTTGATCGGAAAGAGAAACAGCTCAGAACAAAGACTATTCCGCTTGTGAAGATCCAGTGGAATCGTCATGGCATCGATGAAGCAACTTGGGAGACAGAGTCTGAGATGAAACAGAGGCATCCCGAGCTATTTGTATGATGTGAGTTTTCTTTCAGTTCTAATGTCATTTCTTCCTTTACTATGATTGATTAAGTTGTTTGCGAGTTCGAGGACGAACTCTTGTCTAAGAGGGGGAGAAATGTAAGGCTCGAGAATTGTCAATTGGCATTGATGTGAGACTTGAAACCATGAGAATGCATGACATATAGAGTGGAATTTTTGAAGCATGGCCGAAGCCACACCGCACCCGCGGTGTTAGAGATACAGCACCCGCGGTGCATTGAGAGGAAATTGAGGGAAATGTGCGAACAGACACCGCACCCGCGGTGCTAGCACGACCGCACCCGCGGTGTGAGACCGCACCCGCGGTCATGTAAGGACCGCACCCGCGGTCTAGGTGCTGCAATGTTAGATTAATTCACCGTGAGCACAGCGCACCCGCGCTGTTAGTGTACCGCACCCGCGGTTATGCGTGGCTTATGAAGAATGAACCATGTGTTATAAACCATGCAATATAGATTATGTGTCACCAACTCCTTTTGCTCAGATGATTCAGCCGAGAGGGAACTTCAAGGAGGGAGCTTCCATTTCTTTTGATCTTAGAGTGGTGATTGTACGAGATTTAGCCATTCGATTTGTGTTCCGAGGTAAGATTTGTACTCCTTACATCGACGGCTACAAGGTGACGTAAGTTTTATGTAATTCCAACATGTTTTGAATTATAGATGTTGGAGAAATTGTAATATGTTAGTTATATTGTGTTCTTGAGGTATTGAGCATGGTATATTCGTAACCGCATCAAGAAACGGATGTTATTTGCTACGATTGTTAGTTTCCAGCATGTATTACGTTAAAATGGTACAGATTTCAGCTTATGTATTGAGGTTGATGAGTTTATGAGTTGATTATGATTGAGAATGTTGAGATTGAGTTATCGGTATCGCGAGACTACGCCGTTACGCCGTTGAATTACATTGAAATCGATTACAGAATTGTACATTGAGATGTATATTGATAGAAAGTATACCTACATTGCCATTTCAGATTTGAAGTGACAGGTTTGACATTTGATTCGAGAGCTCGACAGACAGTGCGACAAGAAAGGTATAATTCATGTGGTCACGGGATTGCACAACTCGATTCAGATTTGATACGAGTTTCCCTAAATCACATACTAGATTGTTATTACATTTGATTATGTAATGCCTTGTTTATTGATTTATATTCGAGTCCTGAGATAGGAGAGATTGGCAGACTTGCCAAAACTAGACGTTTCGGTGTATCGTCGCATAGGAGCAGATTTGCTATATGTGTAGACCCTCGATACAGAGTTGACCGAAGTCTAGGAATAAGACGTACCGTTGCCCCGAGTGGTTGGGTAGGTGACAGACCGTCTTATTCACACCGGGATCCCTAGATTAGAAAAGAGTCGAGTCAAGATGTGAATTGTCGAATACAGATTTGTATTCTACTACATGTTTAGATGTATATTCATGTTACTTGATTTATGTTATGTATTGTACATGATTATGACATTGCATGCATCCATGTTTTATACTGGGATATGTTCTCACCGGAGTTATCCGGCTGTTGTCGTGTCTGTATGTGTGCATGGCAACAGGTGGGGCAGGATCAGGGTCACGACGAGGACGAGAGAGTTGATAGCGTGGTGATGCCGGGTGTAGCAGAAGACTTCTTATGTTGTACTAGTAGTTTCATGTTGATACTAGAGATGTTATATTGTTCTTATAACATGTATAACAAGTAAGGCTACTAGATCACGACATGTAATGTTTGATGACTGATGTTTGTTTTAAATAAAAAAGAGACGCTTTATGTTAACATTCGATTAAATGTTAGAAAGTGAAAATTTGACCCGTCATTTTTAATAAAGATCCAATTAAATCCCAAAAGAATTGAGTTAGAGCCCGGGTCCCCACAGTTCGTGAGAAAGAAGGATGGGTCGATGAGACTTTGTATCGACTACCGGCAACTGAACAAGGCAACGGTAAAGAATAAATATCCATTGCCTCGTATTGATGATATGTTTGATCAGTTGCAAGGTTCATCTGTGTATTCCAAGATCGACTTGAGATCTGGATACCATCAACTGAGAGTCAAGGATTCTGATATCTCAAAGACAGCATTCAGAACCAGGTATGGACACTATGAATTTATTGTCATGCCATTTGGTTTGACGAATGCACCAGCGGTATTTATGGGATTGATGAACCGCGTATTTCAGAAATACTTGGATGATTTTGTTATCATATTCATTGATGATATATTGATTTATTCGAAGAATATGATTGAGCATGCTAATCATCTGAGGATGGTGTTGAGAATTTTGAGGGCAGAGAAACTGTATGCTAAATTGTCAAAATGCGAGTTTTGGCTGAAACAGGTTGTGTTTTTGGGTCACATTATATCGGGAAACGGTATATCAGTTGATCCCAGTAAGGTTGAGGCAGTGATTTCTTGGCCGAGACCTACATCTGTGCCGGAAATCCGCAGTTTTATGGGTTTGGCAGGATATTATCGTCGATTCATTAAAGATTTTTCGAGTATTGCCAAACCGATTACGCAGTTGACTCAGAAGAATGCTCCGTTTAATTGGTCTGAAGATTGTGAGACCAGTTTTATTGAACTGAAGAAGAGATTGACCAGTGCGCCTGTGTTGACGATTCCTTCAGGCACTGGTGATTTTGTGGTTTATTGTGATGCATCTCATAGAGGACTGGGATGTATACTGATGCAGCAAGGGCATGTCATTGCCTATGCCTCGAGACAATTGAAACCACATGAGACCCGTTACCCAATTCATGATCTTGAATTGGCAGCCATAGTCTTTGCATTGAAGATATGGCGACATTACCTCTACGGTGAGAAATTTGAAATATATTCTGATAACAAGAGCTTGAAATATCTGTTTTCGCAATCAGAGTTGAATATGAGACAGCGGAGATGGCTGGATTTACTGAAAGACTTCGATTGTGAAATCAAGTATTATCCAGGGAAGTCCAATGCAGCAGCAGATGCACTGAGTCGAAAGGTATGTGCACTATCCGTATCGACAATTGGTGTATCGAATTTGATTAAAGATTGCTGTTTGTCTGGATTAGTATTTAAGACAGATCGTCAGCCTCTGAGATTGTGTGCTGTTCGAGCTGAACCAGAGCTACTTTTGAAAATTAAAGAAGCTCAGAAAGTTGATCAGAATGTACAGAATTCTATTGCGATGGTCAAAACTGAACATCAATCGGAATATCAGGTTCGTGACAATGTCTTGTATGTGAATAATCGTATTGTTGTGCCAAATGTTTCAGAATTGAGACAGCGAATACTGTCAGAAGCGCACAACAGTCGTTTTAGCATTCATCCTGGTGGTAGGAAAATGTATAATGATTTAAAGACACAGTATTGGTGGAAACAAATGAAATCTGATGTGACCGAATTTGTAGCCAAGTGTCTGAATTGCCAACAGGTGAAAGCTGAGAGGAAGAAACCAGGAGGATTGTTACAGAGTTTGTCCATTCCTGAATGGAAATGGGATCACATTTCTATGGATTTCGTGACACAGCTACCGAGATCCTCCAGAGGTTGTGATGCGATTTGGGTTGTGATTGATCGATTGACCAAATCTGCATGTTTTATTCCATACAAGATGACATATAGATATGATCAGATGGCTGATATCTATGTCCGAGAAGTGATTAGATTGCATGGAGTGCCGAAGTCGATTGTTTCAGACCGTGATCCTCGGTTCACTTCGCACTTCTGGCAGAGTTTACAGCAGGCTCTAGGTACGAAGTTACATCTGAGTACCGCATATCATCCACAAACCGATGGACAGTCAGAGCGGACTATCCAGACACTGGAGGATATGCTGAGAGCCGTAATGCTTGATTTTAGCACTAACTGGCAAGATGCATTGCCACTGTGTGAATTTTCGAACAACATTAGCTATCAAACGAGTATTGAGATGGCACCATTTGAAGCGTTGTACGGAAAGAAATGTCGATCCCCTCTTTACTGGGATCATATCTCTGAAGTTCCTGAGACTGGACCGGATATGATCAGAGATATGACTGCGAAAGTAAAGCTGATTCAGAAGAAAATGAAGGCAGCTCAGGACAGACAAGCCAAATATGCCAACCTCAGACGACGACCGTTGGTATTTGAGGCTGGAGACCAAGTGTTCCTGAAAATTTCACCTTTCAGAGGAGTTGTCAGATTTGGCAAGAAAGGGAAGTTGTCTCCACGATACGTCGGTCCATATGAAATTCTAGAAAAGATAGGAGATCGTGCCTATCGACTAGCATTGCCGCCTTCATTATCTGGAATACATGATGTTTTTCATGTATCGATGCTGCGGAAATATCTCCCTGATGATTCACACGTGATTCAACCAGACGAGGCAGAACTTGATGCAAATCTGAGTTATATTGAAAAACCGATCCAGATTATCGATCGTAAAGAAAAACAGCTCAGAACGAAAATGATTCCATTGGTGAAAGTTCAATGGACTCGTCATGGCGTTGAAGAAGCCACTTGGGAGACGGAATCTGACATGAGACAGGAATTCCCAGCATTGTTTCACTGATGTAAATACGTACTCGATTGTAATTACATTTCTTCTTAATGATATGATTTGATTGCCTGTGATTTCGAGGACGAAATCGTATCTTAGAGGGGGAGAAATGTAATGCCCGGAAAATTAATCCCAGTAATCGGTAATTATTGAATTATAATTTGATATGATTATGAAAGGATTAATCGGGACATGAAATACACATAAGTGTGAAAAGTGTGTGTATTGGTGCGAAGGACTCACGCACATGCGCGAGCTACTGCGCGCACATGCGCGCATTGGACAGTAGGCTTCGCGCATATGCGCGAAGTGACTGTGCGCATATGCGCGAAGGAGGCAGTAGGGTGCCTCGAGATGAAAGTTCCCTCGCGCACATGCGCTGATCGATGCGCGCATATGCGCGAGGCGAGGTGAGATGCACGCGTAGAGATTTTGCATCTCGCGCATATGCGCCGCGAGGAATCGCGCATATGCGCGAGACGTGCAGGAGGCACACTCGACCACTTGGCTCATTGCATGTTACATGCAAAATCATTTCTTCAGAAAGGAAATCGATGAAGGAAACGAAAGCTTCGGGAGAATTTAGCTTTTGTGATTCAAATTCAATCGTGCGATCAATCCGTCTGTCCAAATCGTAATCCGACTTCGGTACGGTAATCCTATAGATGTAGGCTACAACTTGACATAAGTTTTGCTACGTTTTGACATGCTTTGAAATTATGCTATTGTCAGAATTAAATAGGATTCATATATGATGTTCTTGACATATTAGACATCGTAGAATCGAAGTCAGATTAAGAAATAGACTGATTATGGAATTGTTATGATTTTCGGATTATAATCAGTTGATACCGGACAGATTTGGATTATGGATTGATTATAGATTGTATTGGATATGGGTTATAGATTGTAACTATTATCTGGTGAATTGGTATGGACGGGGATATTGGAAGTATACTGTTATACCGTTGATTTTGAATTAATTCCAGATTGATCAGATTGTTATGGAGTTGACTAGTATATTGATATGAGATTATTGATATTGTCAGTACCAGACAGGCTTTGAATTCAGGACTTCGACTGAGCCAGAAACCGACGAAAGAAAGGTATAAGTCAATGTGGTATTGGGAGATGGACTTGAGTCGGTTTAGACTTGGGTTTCCCTAAATCACATACTTTATTTTATTGCATGGATATTTGCATTACATTGATTAATGTACTTGTTCTCTTGTATTTAGATGACCGGTATTAGACAAGTTATCTTGTGACAGAAGTGCCGGATAGTGGTGGTATCGCCACGGCACATTGCACTATGTCTCAAGATAGGATGCTAGTGATAGAGCTACAGTCCTTGACGGTTAGGTCAGGACACTGGATGTTTGGTTATATCGAGTAATGGAATCTATTACGGAATTCGATATAGGAACACCATATTTGGTTATATCGAGTAAAGGGTATTGGAATTCTTCTATTACGGAATTCGATATAGGAATACCAGGGCACTGGTTATATCGAGTAATAGATATTATGGTTCCATCCTTTACGAAATTCGATATAGGAATACCACATCTGGAAACCGGGATCCCTAGACTAGGATTGAGTCTAGTTTGAATTATGATTGATGTCGACAGTTTGATTTGATATTGTTTATGTTTCAGATTTTGATACGTATTCATGTTACCTGATTACATGCTTTATATGATTTATATGATTGCATGTTTCATTGATTTATACTGGGGATTATAGTCTCACCGGTATATCCGGCTGTTGTCTTGTCTGTATGTGTACTTGACAACAGGTGGGACAGGTCCAGGGTCGAGGAGATGAAGAGCTAGATCGTGATTAGAGTGGTGGCACCGGACTTGGACTAGATATAGGGTTAAACACTTGAATTTAGTTTTAAACCCTAGTTTGAATAAATGTTGAAATACAGGATTTGTATGTTATATACTGATATGTATATATGTTGTATATCACTACGTTCCGCAGTTTAAAAAAAAAAATATTTAGACCCTGTTTTATTATTGATTAATTGGTCCCAATGATGATTAAGAACTTGATTAGCGTCCGGGTCCCCACAAAACATCTCATAGTTATGCCATTCAAAAAATCTACTCACACGCCATTCACACTCTTTTTCCCTTGTAATCTTCAATTTGGTTTTACATTATGTTCTAATGACCGACTTTTGATAATCTGGAATCCTTTTACTAGAACATTTATCATCTTTCAAACCTTCACATGTATAATGAAATTCTTTTGATTGAAGTTCACTAGTATGAGAAAAATATCGTTGATCACCCTTCCTCACACTAAATCCCATGGCATGTGCATATTGACAATACAATAAATAAGCATCTTCAATGCTATTCACAACATGTCTCACTTCCAATTTACTCTCCAAAACATGAACAAAAGAGTTTTCATTTTGTACATCAACATTTCCAGCTTCTTGATTGTTGTCTCCTTCCACCTCTTCAAATGACAGTTGATTGTTCTCTTTCATTTTCAAGCAAGAAACCAACTGGATCAATTAAAAAAACAAACTAGATGAATTTAAATATTTACTATAACACAAGTCAAATCAATTTGATCTACTGGAATGAAATTAAATTTTACCAGCAAATTGATATCCCCACATTCAAGTATGTTCATGTAAAAATGTGATGAAGTGCTATTATATAAATTTATCTACAGAATTTTTGCTCTAGGAGGAGCCATTTATGGGAAAACTAAGTCTGAGGTTCTAATTTTAGTGGCCCTCTCAATCAGCGGTTTCTTAACTATGATTATCTACAAAATACAATAAAGAATTACTGCATAATTTTAACATTTAAATTGAAATTTTTGTGTAAAATAATTAAACTGAAACGTTACGTTTCAATAAATGGACGTTGTAAACACATTTAGAATTTCAGAGGAATGAAAATTTTCGAGTCAAAAAATAAAAGATGAATGAGGTTAGGCTAAACAAAATAACAATAATTTTCCATTCTCTTGAATTTCACATAAATAAGAAGCACCAAATCCCATAGTACAAGAAACAAACACATATATACTGGTTCTCGATTATACAAAAACAAATGTACACTGGCAAGAAAAAGCCTCATCTTGCCTGATTCAATGAGAGGAGCTCGTTTCCGTGCTATAAATCGAGTACTCGCTCACGGACCAGGCTTCGGCGTCGTAACAGTGGATTTCAGAACCGCCATGGTGGAGGTACGGTGGTCTTCAGGGTACGGTGGAAGATTTTTTTAGAGAAACAGTAACAGTGGACTCCGAGAGAGAGGATATGAAGCTTGATAGAGGATTTGAAAATTTTGAAATTACAAAATCATGGTTGAGAGAGAGGAAATAACCAAATTTTGAAAGTATGAAACCATGATTGAGCAGGTTTGTCAAATTTAAAAATTTAAAAATCATTGACACGTGGCAAAATATTATTAGATGGTGGTAGTGCCCACGGTGGTAGCATCGACTTAACCCACTTCCCGATAGCCGATAGGAAAAAAAAAGGAATGATGGCGGTGATTGGGGATTATATGAGATGTGGAAGCTTTGGGGGAGAATGTTGGGAGAACAATAATACTTACAATAAATAATATAAACATAATAAAAAAATTACAATTTTGTGTGTGTGTGTCTATATATATATATATATATATATATATATATATATATATATATATATATATATATATATATATATATATATATATATATATATATATATATATTTTGTTAGGTGAAATTTATTTTTTTATAACTTAATTTTTTATATATATATTATACATATAAAAAAAATTAAGTTATAAAAAAATAAATTTTACCTAACAAAAACTAAATATAAGTCAAAACAATAATGAAATAAAAGTTTTTAAAATACGTGGAAAAAATGTGTTATAACTTTAACAAATTTAAATTTTTAAAAGTAAATAGAATAAAAGGCTTAATATAAAAACTCTCATTACATTGTCTAATAATTCAATTTTATAAGACAAATATCTTTTCAATCCGACAAATGAAAGAATATTGTTTTATCTTAAAAAATATTATTTTTCATTGTAGATATGAGTCAGGTTGACTCGTCTCACATATATAGATATCTGAGACAGTCGCAAACGTGGTAGGTGTGTTAATCGCTCGGTTCGGTTCAATTTGACGCAATCTGATTTCATATTTTTGGTTTTCGATTTTAGAAACCGAAAACTTCGATTCGATTTTTTTTTTACTAACAATACGTTTATTTCGACTCGATTTATTCAGTTTATACAATTATTTAAATTAGTAATTAAATAATAATTTAAAATTTTAGATATCAGCTTTCAGTTAATTTTTTATAAAACCTTTAAATATAAGATCAAAATTAATTAAATAAAGGGTAAATTGTAAATAAATCCCTAGACCTCAACCCAAATTTATTCTAACTTCCAATACCTAAAAATATTTGTTTAAACTCCCTATAAGTTTGAAAAAGACAAAAATGTCTCTTATTCTTTATTGATTTTAATTGATCCTCCGCGCTTTTAAAATGGTATCAGAGCGAAATGTTAATTTATTTCAAACACAAGATTTATTATTATAAAGTAACTAAATGTTTGAGGAGGAGAATTTCGAAAAAAATATGAATCCAAACTTCAGTTCGAGAAAAATAATTTACAAGGAATATTCCAATATTTTAGAATATAAACAAGTGAATCTAACTATAGTTAGATATCAGAAGCAGAAAGGGAAGCTACTGCGCCCTCAGGTAAACTTATGATTCAAACAAATAAGTTTTTGGAGATAATTCCAGATTCCTCTAAGCTCTCTTCAGATCTTAGGGAAATTCAGAAGACAGTATAAAATTATGGTAATATGCTATATTTTGTACCGCAACGAGTTGAGAAAATCCTTGAAACCCAGGAAGAAATTCTTGGAATATTAAAGGATATTCAAACAAGAATTCAGAAACTAGAACAACAATCAAGTTCTAGTAAAAGAACTTCAGGAGGATGATTACCATCATCATTTGGTACCGAACCTTTGTTACGTCAACAAAGGAAGGCCAGAGTGATGTCAAAACATTTGACTGAAGAAGAAAAGATAATCAATCTAATTGAGTCTGTCTCAGAAAAGAAATTAATCTGATGACAACTTTAGAAAGAATTGGTCTGGAGGATCTACAAGAACTTGCGAAATCTTTTGCAAATCTCAAGGTAGTAGATCTAAAGATGAACACAGCAGTAGGAGAAACATCATCTGCTATAACCTGATCATCTTCTTAGGAACCACCAAGAGAAAGTGTGAGATCTCAGAATGTAAATATGAGAGAATCTCAAACTGATTTCCATACGGGTGGAGAATCACACTCAGCAGGGACAAGGATAAGGAGAAATCCAATTCCCTTGCACCAAACACCCTATGGAAAAACTATTTTAGAACATATACATCTTTACGGGGTTATGCTCAACCTTTATGTATTAGATTTCAAAAAAGAGAAGATCTCATAGATGACTGGGCATCTGCTATGATAATTGCAGCAGGAACACTTGATCTCAACAAAGCAGGATTCATTAAACTTTTAGAAAATGAGTCTTATGGGATCAGTAAAAATTGCTTGGGACATGACTTCTTTAGACATGAAAGAGTCAGTCCTAGCTGGTGAATCTCTTAGTGAGATCGCTGGAAAAATGGCTACCCTATTTAAAGCACATTTTATATGGGTAGATTATTTCAGCAGTCAAGCTATAGAGAAGAAGAAGAAATACACTCAAGCTCTGTATAGTCTTGAATTACATGACATATGTTTGGTGGATGAATACATTATATTATTCACTAAATATAGATGGAATTCAGGAGTCGAAAAAGATATAGCTATGCTGTAAGGACCGTGTATCGTATTATCGTAAATCCTACGTGATTATCGATAATTTATGGAATTGTCATATGATTATGTAATTGATGTATATTATGACAATGAAATTGGGAAATGAATATTGAATATGAATTGACGTTGTAAGAGCTCGAGTGGAGAGGCCGGACGCCAAAACAGTACAAATACAAACATTTGTACAGAAGAGGTGGCGCCCGGGCGGTAGAAAATGACCGCCCGAGCGCCAAAGTATGAAAAGGTAGTGTTCGGGCAGAACACTCCGCGCCCGAGCGGTAACTTTTGACCGCTCAAGCGCGGCGTAAATAAAATCCGGGGGCAGAATGTCTCGCGCTCGGGCGCGAGAATTCTACCGCCCGAGCGCGAGAGGCGGTGGGAGGAGAATAAATTCCTTCTTTCCTTCTTCCGTCAATAGTTATCGTAGAATTCGAGAGAAAGTTCGGGAATTTGATTTTCTTTCTTCCGATTCGACTTTGAAACGTTGTCTAAACGCGAAACAAATTATATATTTGTAATCGTCGCGTCGAGGGCTTCAGACTGAGGTAATTTTCTTCTAGTTCCAGCAGCTATAAATATCAAGGTGCTGGAATAGCATGTATTTGAAGTTGAATTTCTGATATGTAGTAAAATAACCGACAATAAACGTATATTCGAAGTCGGAATTGAATTATGATATGATTTGGATTTGATATGAATTTTTGAAGTTTCAAATGATATTTGAAACTCATGTTAATGATTTTGGAGTATGTTATTGATTGGAATGAATATGTTATTGATGTAGATAAAGTGTTATATCAATATCTTCAGGCTACATCAATTGGAACGAAGAATTGAGGTATGTTGCAACCGGGTAACATACGACAGGTATCTGTATTATATGATATATGATTGGATTGATTTGATTGGATTGGATTGGAATACGTGTCTATGTGCCTATTTGATGATTTGATGTGGCATACATGACATGGAGATTTGAGTATCGATGTACCAAATAAATGTTTTGTTAACACACATCATTTTATGCATACATCGATACATGACATGCACGTTGAGCTATGATCCTTGGATACCCTGATATGATTTGATTGGATTCCGGGGCTTGTGAACACAATCGTTATGCCGGTATTATATGACCCGTAAAGCATAGACAATTGTGGCCCCATATGATTGGATATGAGATGTGGGATTGATGGCGCTTCGTCGACGCTATCATATGTGTATTCCCATATCGGTCGGTGTGCCAGCTCGAGCATTGATTTGATTTGATAGCGATTCGATTGATTCTGACATGTGCTCAGTGGATGGGCATTTGACCTGATACCTCCACGACATACATGCATTGCATACCATATATCATTGTTTAGATACTTGTGGTATATATTGTGGTTGTTTCATACGGAGCTTTGCTCACCCCCAAGGGGGGATGTTGTTGTCTTTGTGTGTGGACAATGGCAGGTACTCCAGGATATCAGGAGACCGGAGAGGGTACTTCTGGTGGGAGCCACAGCTTGGGCTGAGTTTTATGTTTATGTCTGATTCCCAGTATATATGTATATGTATCTATATACCGGGGCATGTCCCGAGGATATGAGATGTTTGTATGTGATTGATTACGTGTGGGCGTGTTTATGATTTGAATTTAGATACTATTTTTAGTATTTAAATATCAGAAGAGATATTTTGGGCTCATTGTAAAGAAATTTTAAACCCGTTTTCCGCTGTGATTAATTAAACCCTAATCAGATTGCATTGTAATAACGATTAGGAGTTAAGGGCCCCACATATGCAGCTTTTCTTTGCAAAAATGACAAGCCCATGGAGAGAAGTTGTAAGGCCCGAGAAATTTATCATGTTAATCCGAAATGATTTGACAATGGTTATTATAATGGGACACGATTTGCTGATAATTGACATGATTGGGGTTATAAGAACTCAAATGACGAGGCCGGGCGTCGGTGCAAGAAAAACAAGATTTGTACAGAATTCGTGGCGCCCGAGCGGTAGAAAGAGACCGCCCGAGCGCCAATGCACCATAAATGGGAGAGTTTGACAGAAAGTCTGGCACCCGAGCGGTAGAAAGTTACCGCCCGAGCGCCAGTGTTCTCCGAGATGATAATCAAACAGAAAAGGTGGCGCCCGAGCGGTAGAAAAGTACCGCTCGAGCGCCAATGGAATAAAGAGCCACGCACCGAACAGAAAGTGTCGCGCCCGAGCGGTACTTTCTTACCGCTCGAGCGCGAGACGTGGAATAGGCGAGACGAGACACTTGCCTTCTTGCATGCATCGTATATGTATATATATATATATATGTATACTTCGAAAAATTCTTCAGAAACAAGGATAAAGAATCGAGAAAGGTTTCTGAAAAAGAGTGAAATATCCTTACGCCTTTGGTGAGAAATCCGTCCGTTCGATTTTGAATCCGACTTCAGTACTGTGTTCCTATCAACGCAGGCTTCCTCTGGACGTAAGTTTTGTTACGTTTAGACAAGATTTGAATTTATGGTATTGTCAGAATTGAATATGCTTCAGATATAGTGTTTCTGCCACAGTAGATATTGTATAATCGAAGTCAGATTAAAGAACATACTGTTTCTGTAATTGTTATGAATTTCAGAGTTGGTTTGACTGAGATTCGATATCAGAGTTGTGTTATGACTAATCTTATGTGTACTGATATTCAGATTATGAATTGTACTGGTATTGATTATAGATTCTGATATTATATTTGTGATGTGGAGATTGACGGGATATCAAGACTGTATTGTTATGCCGTCGAAACATCAGTTTATTTAGATTGATCAGATTGTGTATTGATCAGATTCAGTAGTGAATTAGATTGTGCCTTGTTCAGATATTGGTCAGATTATGTACTGAATTGAGTATTGATCAGAACAGGTTGTGTATTGAGCTACACATTGATACAGTGGATTTGATATTGTCATTTCAGATTGGAGATGGACAGACAGGACTTCATGCTTATATGGATGTGGCTCCTAGATCATGGGACCCATCGTTATTGCTTTCAGTTGTGCTAGCATGTTTTATGATTTAGATTGTTTATATGCATGTTTATCTGATTTGAGTTGCATGCTTAATTTCATAGATTATGAAATATATTGTGTTTATACATGATCGCATGTTTTATGAATTAGTTTGTTTATATACATGCTTACCATGTTTTATACTGGGATTTTTTCTCACCGGAGTTATCCGGCTGTTGTCGTGTTTTGTATGTGTGCATGACAACAGGTGGGGCTGGATCAGGGTCGAGAAGATGATGAGAGAAGACGAGTTTAGCGTGGTGATTCCGGACTTACAGTAGATTGGATTTTACTACTAGAACTTTAGTAGTGAACCTTAGATTAGAAGGTTGTACATTATTGTATTTTAATACTGAATTTGTATTTTTATATACAGACATGTATAGTATTTAGAGTCCCTTACCTTCCGCAGTTATAATTTAAAAAGAAAAATTTTTAGACCCTGTTTTATCAGAACTGATAATTAAACCCCAAAAAGATGATTAAGAAGATGATTAGCGTCCGGGTCCCCACAACAGGTGGTATCAGAGCCATAGATCCTTTAGAGTAAGATATTCAGAACTGATAGATCCTCTAGAGTGAGATAGCAGAGAATGAGCGGGGTAGATTGAATCTTTCTTTCCTTGCATGTGATTGTTAGCATGTGATTTATTATAATGTTGATTTACATTGTGGGTGCTAGCATGAGGCTATATGTTACTGCTTTGAGATATATGCTTTCCTGATTACTTGATTTAGATTGGTATTATGTATCGCTATGTATGAATCAGATCTGATTCCTGATCAGCAGTAAGATGATCAGAGAAAGATTAGAACAGATTGGATGTACTGGATTACTAATGGTTTTGGTAATATGATATAGCTCCCCGAAGAATTCCGGAAAGAGGCAGTACTTCGTATGATCAGACAGATAGATCAGAATCTCAGATAAATGTGTCAGAAACTCCAATGGAAACGAAGTTGAGAGAATTTCAGTTACTTCAGCCACCGATTCTGAGTGGTATTGAGACATCGGAAGATTGTCAGCACTGGTTGGATGACATAGAAATACTGGTTGATTTACTTAATTGTTCAGATGAACAGAGAGTTAAATTGGTAGTTTATCAGTTATGAGAGGCTGCCAGAAATTGGTGGATTACGATCAGAGGCATATTAGAACTACGTGGTACGGTGATCACGTGGGAAGTCTTCAAAGCTGAATTCTATCAAAGATTTTTCTCAGTTTCATACCGGGAGGACAAAAGAGCAGAATTTGAGAATTTGAGACAAGGTCAACTGAATGTTGAAGAATATGTGGCGAAATTCTCTACATTACTGCATTTTGCTCCTCATTTGGCTGGGAATGACGAAGCTGTAGTGAATCAATTCGTCAGAGGATTGAATTCAGAGATAGTTGCACTGATGAACATGCAGCAACCTTATCATTTTGCTGATGCCTTGAATAAAGCAAAGAGGGCGGAGGCAAGTCTGATTAGACAATTGGGAAGGTTGAGCGTGAAGCAGCAATACCCTCTACGATTTGAACGCGGCAGCATGAGTGGGAAGCAAGATTTGCTGAAAGCTCGAAAGAAATCTTTCAAGAAATTAGGAGGTGGTTCCTCTAGTTCCAGTGGTTCCAGCCCGAGCTATACTGGGGTGTATTGCAGGACTTGTGGGGGGAGACATCCCACAGAGCAATGCCAGGGAGTGACTGGTAGTTGCCATATTTGTAGACAACCGGGACACTTTGCTAGAGTCTGTCCCCAGAGAGGCTTCCGAAGAGGTTAGGAAGCAGAGTCATTGGTGATAATGACAGAAGAACAGACCCCGAACATCATAGGTACTATTTCTTTATGATTATATTGCATATGTATTGATATGTACTAAGGCAATTGTAGGAGTATCTGTGATTGAGTAGCATGGAGATATGCTGTATCTATTGAGTTTGTTGGACTGTAGTATTGCTTTCCTTGATTGTTGAGGAAAATGAGGATATCTAAGATTTTTATGATATATATATATATACTGCAGTAAGATAAGAATGAGATGGAGTTAGAATGTGATGTACTTGTGTTTTCTGATTTGAACGCATTATTGACATTTATATGCTAAACAAGTACAGACATATTGTAGAATTTGTTCCAGAAATGGTAAGATTCAGATCAGAGATGACTGATCAGTAGAGATACCACAGTAAGGATTCGAGATTTAGAATTCCTTTGATAATTGTATTATATATGACTCGATTAGTACAGAAAGGAGCAGATTGCATCCTTATGTATTCAGTAAACCCACTGAAATCGAGCCTAGCATTGGCAGATTCGCCAGTGATATATAGGTTGGCTGATATCTGCCTAGATAAGATTTCAGATTTGTAGATAGATTTCAGAAGCGAATTACGATCCCGTATTGTTTGTCTGTTAGAGTCAGTACAGAACGATATTGAATATTTAAAGATTTTGTTGAATATTCAGAGAACGGTGAGTATTGTATACAGAAATTATTCAGATAAGAATTCCGCTTGAAACAGATTGTATTCAGAATATGCGATATCTGGAAGTAGTATACAGATTGATTTGATACAGTTGAGATTAGGATCAGTGACAGAGCATGATATCGATGTCAGAATGATCAGAAATTTCAGAAATGTATTTTGTCTGATTGGGCAGATTATTTTATTCGACTGTTGCCTTATATCTGCTTGCGTATTATTATTGTTCTAAATCAGTATTTGAGATATTTTATATTGTTTTGGAGAGCATATTTTATGTGCAGATGAGATATAACAGTTGATCAGAATGACATGAAGACATGTTTGATTAATCAGAAGCAATCTTATTGCCAGAGATTACCGTTTTATGAGTTCAATGAACTCACTAGATCTGTATAGGTTACTGATATTTCGTATCTGATTGGATATTGCTGTTGTTCTGAATCCGTTTGTGATACAGATTGTTATGAACCGTTGAGAATATACACAGTTCAATTGTATCAGAATTAATTTCGAGAGTTACAGCAGTTCAAAAATGAAATCAGAATGTGTCAGAATGTTTCAGAATTGTATAACAGAATTGATATTGAGAATCAGAGCCGAATACCAGGTAGGTATTTCTTCCTTAATTTCTTTTATTAACTGATTGGTTGGTACCGAATAGTTTGAATCAGATATCACAGATAGTGTCAGACATGCACAGTGATGGATTCAGTTTTCATTCGGATAGCAGACAGTTTTGATATAAACAGGTTAATTCAGTTAGAACAGAATTTGTACGGAAATGTTGGCAGAAATCATACTGATAAGTCTGAATCGCTAACAGAAAAAGACAGAAAGATAGAAATCAGAAGATTATTACAGAATTTGTATATTTCTGAATAGAAATGAGAGTTCGTTTCTATGGCTTTAGTAATGACATTACCGCCATTTTTCTTCAGATGGTAAGATGATATGATTATGATTGACAGATTGCTCAATCTATATCTATTAGTTTGTACCAGATAACGTAAAAACAGAACCAGATGACACAGATTGATGTCAGAGGAATGATCAGAATCAACAGAATGTTGAGATAGTGTATATCAGATTGTGATTTTCTGGTTAATTTTGTACTTGTGATAGAGTATATCATGAGTTTCTTCTTAGATGGTGTTACAACTGGCAGACAGTCCGAATGTATGGTCCAGATATTGGAAGATTTTGGTAGAGCTATATAGTGCTGGATGTTAGCACTAATGGATATGACTTAGTATCACTATGTGACAATACCTATCAGCTTATCAGATTGATAATGGGATAGTTATAGTCAAGACAGTATACAGTGAATACTACAGATTTCTATCTCGGTTGAAGAAAATTCGAAGGAAGATAAAGATAGTTCAGAATAAACAGATTCAAGAAACCAACGTCGGATGATGACGATTGGTCTTTGAAGCTAAAGACTGTATAGGTCCTTGACGGTGATAAACCGATTGGATAACAACTACTGGTATGGGGGTGTTATGAATTGTAATTGGTTTATACGGATGTTGTATAACCAGCATGGCTAGATGGACTCTGTCAGAGTTAGTTAAGAAGTATTATGATAGCATACTTCATAAAGCCTTAGTATAGATTGAAATCAGAGGTTGATTCAAGAAAGAGATTTCAGAACGGGTTCATTGAGATGAGTTTTGATTTGAACTCTATATCCATTTCTTCTGAGATATCTGAATTGATACTTGCGAGTTCGAGGACGAACTCAGATCTAAGAGGGGGAGAAATGTAAGGCCCGAGAAATTTATCATGTTAATCCGAAATGATTTGACAATGGTTATTATAATCAGACACGATTTGCTGATAATTGACATGATTGGGGTTATAAGAACTCAAATGACGAGGCCGGGCGTCGGTGCAAGAAAAACAAGATTTGTACAGAATTCGTGGCGCCCGAGCGGTAGAAAGAGACCGCCCGAGCGCCAATTCACCATAAATGGGAGAGTTTGACAGAAAGTCTGGCACCCGAGCGGTAGAAAGTTACCGCCCGAGCGCCAGTGTTCTCCGAGATGATAATCAAACAGAAAAGGTGGCGCCAGAGCGGTAGAAAAGTACCGCTCGAGCGCCAATGGAATAAAGAGCCACGCACCGAACAGAAAGTGTCGCGCCCGAGCGGTACTTTCTTACCGCTCGAGCGCGAGACGTGGAATAGGCGAGACGAGACACTTGCCTTCTTGCATGCATCGTATATGTATATATATATATATATATATATATATATATATATATATATATGTATACTTCGAAAAATTCTTCAGAAACAAGGATAAAGAATCGAGAAAGGTTTCTGAAAAAGAGTGAAATATCCTTACGCCTTTGGTGAGAAATCCGTCCGTTCGATTTTGAATCCGACTTCAGTACTGTGTTCCTATCAACGCAGGCTTCCTCTGGACGTAAGTTTTGTTACGTTTAGACAAGATTTGAATTTATGGTATTGTCAGAATTGAATATGCTTCAGATATAGTGTTTCTGCCACAGTAGATATTGTATAATCGAAGTCAGATTAAAGAACAGACTGTTTCTGTAATTGTTATGAATTTCAGAGTTGGTTTGACTGATATTCGATATCAGAATTGTGTTATGACTAATCTTATGTGTACAGATATTCAGATTATGAATTGTACTGGTATTGATTATAGATTCTGATATTATATTTGTGATGTGGAGATTGACGGGATATCAAGACTGTATTGTTATTCCGTCGAAACATCAGTTTATTTAGATTGATCAGATTGTGTATTGATCAGATTCAGTAGTGAATTAGATTGTGCCTTGTTCAGATATTGGTCAGATTATGTACTTAATTGAGTATTGATCAGAACAAGTTGTGTATTGAGCTACACATTGATACAGTGGATTTGATATTGTCATTTCAGATTGGAGATGGACAGACAGGACTTCATGCTTATATGGATGTGGCTCCTAGATCATGGGACCCATCGTTATTGCTTTCAGTTGTGCTAGCATGTTTTATGATTTAGATTGTTTATATGCATGTTTATCTGATTTGAGTTGCATGCTTAATTTCATAGATTATGAAATATATTGTGTTTATACATGATCGCATGTTTTATGAATTAGTTTGTTTATATACATGCTTACCATGTTTTATACTGGGATTTATTCTCCCCGGAGTTATCCGGCTGTTGTCGTGTTTTGTATGTGTGCATGACAACAGATGGGGCTGGATCAGGGTCGAGAAGATGATGAGAGAAGACGAGTTTAGCGTGGTGATTCCGGACTTACAGTAGATTGGATTTTACTACTAGAACTTTAGTAGTGAACCTTAGATTAGAAGGTTGTACATTATTGTATTTTAATACTGAATTTGTATTTGTATATACAGACATGTATAGTATTTAGAGTCCCTTACCTTCCGCAGTTATAATTTAAAAAGAAAAATTTTTAGACCCTGTTTTATCAGAACTGATAATTAAACCCCAAAAAGATGATTAAGAAGATGATTAGCGTCCGGGTCCCCACAGAAGTTCTCAAAAGAGAATACGTACGTGGAAATCCAGATACATTAGCACGAAGAGCCTCTTTCCTCAAAGGAAAATGGGCAGAATGGTGCCATATGGCAGCATTACAGAAGAATTACAAACGTTTAAGGGGTATTAACAAACGTACTCCTTTATGTTGTAAGGAAAATGATCTTCCAACTATTATTAGAAGTAAACCACAGAAGCATAAAAAGAAAAGTTTTAGGACTCATCCTTATGCCCAAAGTGGAAGAAGTTCTTGGAAACCAAGAACTGTTTGGTTTAGACAGAAAGCCAGATCTTACAAATCTGGACAAAGAATTGGACCATCAAGGAATATGATATCGTCCCAAGCATCAGGTTCATCTCGAAGCACATGGAGAACACTTGCGAAGAAAACTTTCAGAAGAGCTCAAACTAGAGCCAATGAAAGTTTTAAAGATTGTAATTGCTGGACATGTGGAGCAAGGTGTCATATCTCAACCAAATGTCCAGAAAATGAAAAAAGAGGTATTAAACGCTTTGATCCTACCCCGGATATAGAAGACGCAGTTTATTACCAAGATCTTATTCAGGTATACAGATTTGAGGATATTGCCTCAGATGAAAGTATATATGAAAAAGAAGAAGTTTTAAGTCAGGAAGAGTCTGATGGAACAGAATCGGAATCTGGCTGAGGATGGGGTGTTTCGACATGAAACACATGAAGATTTGTCTGGATTTTTCAGCCAGACAACAATATCTCATAATATGGTCCAGAGGATCATGAGAGAAAATCCTAGTCTACAGAGATATCAAGGATTCTCTGTAGGACAGATAGAAAAATTCTTAGGAAGTATTGGCCTAAGAAACAGAAAGCATCATCTAATCTATAAAGTTTCTAGAAGGGAAATGGCAATCCCGATGGAATTTACAGGAAATAGAATGGAGATGCAATTAATTCTTTCTGAAGAAATTAAGGAGGAATTACAAAAACTCAAGATAGAAGTAGCAAGGATTATGTCATGGATTCATATTGGACCAATCCAAATAATAATAAAATCTACTTCAAAGAAGGAATAGATTCACCTATTGATATTGCTATATTTGATAAAAGAATGGGAAATCTATGTTAGAGTAGGTGCCCGTCGAGCCAAGTGTTGGCCGAGTGTTCACAATGAAACTCTATGTATAAGCAATCTTTATTTTAATAATGTTTGAGATTATTATTATGGCACATCTTTATCTGTATACCCATGCTAGTTGCATAGATAAAGCCCTTGAATATACAAATAGTAGAAAGAATATGAGATGCTCATATGATGAGTATCATGAAACTCATATTTGTAATACTGTATATTCTAAACTGTTCCTAGTCGATTCAGCCGCCACTAAGAAGGATATAGGCCGCTAGAGTTCGAGACTAGTATCTGTGATGTGAGTACCATGTTTCATTGGTAGGGGACATTGTGACGTCCGAACATGCAGATAGGTGCTCCTTGTAGAGTGCACTGAACAACCCTCCATAAAAGGACTTTCCAAGTGGTTCTCACTTATCGAGTGGAAATGTCCTAGTTTATGGTTGTACAGAATTAGTCCTTATGACCCGGGACAACATTGAGACTCTATGTGCTAGAATTACACTTTGACTTGTTTACCGACTCTTATGGGGTCATCAGGTGGCAAGGTTGGGTGTTCTGTCGAAACACATAGGAGTCGATGCATTGTAGTCGGGGATTCACCGCTTACCTTCGGGTATGGATATCCTATGTGTTATCATGTGTATGTAGATCGAAATCTCTGGCCAGAGTATGGTGGTAATTATGAAAGGGTTTCATAGATTACACCATCGATGCAACTACGACATGACACATAGTATCGATTCATTGACAACTCTCGATAAACCAATGGTTGTCGAATCGATCGGGATATATGAGTTGAAGGGACCGTACTGTACGCTAACCATAATTGAATGGTTCTTGCAGGCACTATCATGTGATACCTAGGGAATCACGTAAGCGATGCTGCTAGGCGTTTAACGTGATTGGTTGGGTACTATCAGACTTGAGTTCTGACGTTCTTATTATCAAGGTGTTGATAAATAAGAATGGAGCAATTGGGGTATGCTCATATAAGGACATGTTTAGTCCGAATCACATTGAGATGTGAACCCACGGCTAGTTGTATCAATGAACCATTGAGGGCCACACAAGTATTAGCTTTCTAGATCCCGTTGAGAAGTAAAAATAGTTCAATGTGTTGAACGGCTTATAAAGGAGTTTATAAGCGTGAGGAAAATTAGAAGTATGACTTCTATAAAGGAGAAATTAGTTCAATGTGTTGAACGACTTATAAATGAGTTTATAAGTGTAAAGAAAAATAGAAGTATGACTTCTATGAGAGAAATGTAAATTTTAATTTAAGGAAGTGTTCCTAAATTAAAATTGGCCAAGTGAATAATGTAATTGAAAATTGTGATTTTCATAAACATTATTATGGACTAAATTAAATTAATTCAAGTGTTGAATTAATTAAACACTAGTGGGCCTAGTAGAGTCCAAATAATTAAATTAATTCAAGTGTTGAATTAATTAAATTATATTGAGTCTTGAAGAGCTCAATTAAAATAATTATTTAACTAGTGGGACTTGGTTAAATTCAAGTAATGTTTAATTAGTCTCAAATATGTTTGAGATAATTAAAATTTAGTCAAAGGTTTTAATTTGATTAAAAACCATATAATATGCATGCATGGGAGGTGAAAGGTTGGGAGACTACTTTTTGTGTTTTCAAGGCATGGCATGCAACTTTTTGGAACAACTTTTCCCACAACCAAAAAAAATGTCTCTCCTTCTCTCCCAGCATGAATAGTGGCCGAGTTACTATTCACATTTTTCTCCAAGTTTTTCTCTCAATTTTCTTCTTCAATTGTTGAGGAAAGAAATCACTTCTCTTTGAATAATCTTCTTATTTTTCTAGTGCAAAATAAGAAGGGTTCTAGCTAGTTAGTGGTGGGCTTGATTGGAAGAAAGGAGTCCAAAAGAAAGGTGAAGCTTGTAGATTGTCTACCTTCAAGAGCTAAGGTGTTTACACCTTAGTTGGAGCCACAATCAATCTTTGAGATTGATAGGTAATTTTCTCAACACCCTATGCTTGAAAGTTGAGATTTTTGTATATGCTACACTAGTACACATGGTGGCCGAAAATTTCCTAGCAAGAAAATGTGATTTTCGAAAATTTTGTAGCTTCCGTTGTGTTTTTCGGTCACCTTATTCGATCCCTTTCAATCTACAAGATTCAATACTGGGGACAATCTCAGGAAATCTCTGTGCAGGAAAGATCGTAGGAGTAATCTATCCAAGGATAGCCTACAACCTGGAAGATCGAGATTTCAGCCGAGCCTTGACATTACATCAGAATTTCAAGGAAAAAAGGCTGATGAAAGAAGGTAATAGGTCATATTCTATTATCTATCATATTTCATATGCTCTATCTAATACACATCATTCAGAATTGTTTATTAGAAACGAGTTTATTGAAATCCTGAGATATTTGAAAAAGTTGCTCAGGCAATTTATCTAGAAAGAATTGAGTTTCCTTTGATACAGGAAACAGATATCCAAATACAAGACAAACCGATTCTACAGAGAAATCAAAGTCTTAGATTGGAATCAAAGAGACTATCTTTTCAAGGAGATAGAATTACAAGTTACAAATGGGGAAAAACGCCTGTCATAGAAAGCCAACAGGAGCTGAAAATTTTTTCTACAATAGGAAAGCTTAGATGTCCAGAAGTGTGGAGGGAAGTAGAAATAGTATTTGATATTACGAAACAAAGGAACCAATTTCCTTGTAATACCATATACTATTTGGAACAACCTACGATAGGAACTTACCAAGGACTGATTAATATCGGAGAATTGGAAGTACATATCCAAGGGATTCCAGGGAAAGAATCAGATCGACTGATTCTTGGACTAGAGATTTCTCGAGGAACATAAACCTTGGAAGCGTCTAGAGTATGGAATGGAATTCATGGCAGAAGATAAGATGTGGAAAATCCAATGACCACAAGTCCATTCTCGATATACATTCCAGTAGGAATGTTATATGAACAATAAAAGGCAGAATATTTTGCTGCTTATATTGATTCAGGTGCTGGAATCTGTACAGCAAAACGAGGAGTTTTTCCAAATAATTTGGAAGAAGAATTACCCAAGATTGCTGGAAGAGATTTTTCCAGAAGAATCTTAATCTTATGTAAAGGGATTAAGATTACTGAAATCATGATTGGCGGTGCTGGGCAAACACCTTGGTATACGGTAAAGACACCACCAATTTACTTTCATGATACAGGAGCCGATATATTGTTAGGAAATAATTTCCTCCACATGTTCAAGTCCTATACTCAAGAAAATGAGACTAGGCTATTAGTGTTCACAACACCCCGTGATCATAAAAAATCATAGTCCAGAGATTAGGAGAGGCATTTTACAGAAAATTGCCGATCCAGTTTCGCAGCAAGCGTGGTGATTCAGGACAACTTCTGAACCCAAAAATGAAAGATTCTAGATGGTTTGGAGAAACAATGCTTCAGTTAAGAGCAGATAAAAAACTCCAACCAGAAAAATAGAATACCTTAAAATAACTCTACAGAAGAATGAAGTAGAATTTGAATCTAAGGTATCATTGGAAGATGTCAAGAAAAAAGATCAAAGAAAACTACAATGAAGATCCCTTGGCATGGTGGGACAGAAATCAACTCAAAGCTTGCCTTAAAATTAAGGAAGGCAAATAGTATGAATTTGTCTGTTGTAAGCCTATCCCAACGAATATCATTGATGTAATGCCCGAGATTTAATATCGTATTAAATTACGATTATTGATTTTTAATCGAGACGATTATGAAAGGGCTAACCGAAACACGAATTGAAAGTGTGCATGTGAAATTGTTGGTGCGAGAGCCGAAGGTCTCGCGCATATGCGCGAAGAGTAGGCGCGCATATGCGCGAGCTGCAGAAACCAAGGTGCCAAAGTCGAACTTTGCGCGCACATGCGCAACATAAAGCACGCACATGCGCAACGTAAAGCACGCACATGCGCAATAAGTCCAGTGAGGTTGGCGCATATGCGCCGAATGAGGTGCGCATATGCGCGAGTGTACTTGGGCACGAGACAGTGGTCTCGCGCATATGCGCGGCGATGGGGCGCGCATATGCGCGAGCTGCCGAGAAGTCAAGCAACGAGACCAGTAGGTCTCGCGCATATGCGCCGATAATGTCGCACATATGCGCGAGACGTGTAATAGGCGGAATGAGCCACTCGTCCTCTTGCATGTACATGGATGTATATATTTATATATATACACACGAATTATTCATTGTTCAGAAGAAGGGAAATGGAAAGAGAATCGAGAAAGGTTTCTGAAAAAGAGTGATTTTGAATCCAACTTTGGTACTGAGTTCCTATCGACGTAGACTACAACTGGACGTAAGTTTTGCTACGTTTTGATATGTTTTGAAATTATGATATTGTCAGAATCTCATATGATTCATATATGATGTTCTTGTCATATTAGACATCGTATAATCGAAACCGGACTGAGAAAAAGATACCATATGAAATTGTTATGATTTTTAGAGTTGAGTTGATTGAGAATTGATATCAGGATTGAAGTATTATCGAGTATGAGGTGTTAGGATTGATATTTGACTGATATGGTAGTACTGGATATATTGAAATTATGACGTTATGTTATTGAAACAGAATTTGATTGAATTTTGATTATATCCAGTATTGATTGAGTGGTGTATTGATACCGTACCCTCGATATTGTTATTGTAAGATTGAGTTTTGACAGGCTTTGAGTTCGAGACTTCGACAGGGTCAGAATATCAGAAAGAAAGGTATAAATTAATGTTGTGTCGGGATTGCACAACTCGAGTGAGATTTGACTCGAGTTCCCCTAAATCACATACTTAGTTTATTACATTGATATTTGTAATTGATGAGATTGATATTTGTTGTCTGTTGATTTATAGACACTGCATGTATTGACTACTGAGTCGTTTAGTCATTGGCTGATTCGCCTAGTCATCGGCTGATTCGTCTGGTTATTGGCTGATTCGTCTAGTAATTGACTGATTCGTCTAAACTTTGGCTGATTCACCTAACTACTGGCTGATTCGTCTAGTTATTGGCTGATTCGCTTAATTCTTGGCTGATTCGTCAATTCTGCGGCTGTTTCGCCCAGACACTGGATATATGAATTATATTGATGTCGTTTAGGGATTGATTCATTCCTATCGACTGAGATTCAATATAATTATCAATATCCAGACATCGGGATACCTAGGTTAGAGTTGAGTCGAGTCTGAGACGACACGTTGTTTGAATCGAGTCTGAGTCTGAGTGTGATTCATTGCTTGATATTGATTTATGTTTCTGACTTGATACATGTTATGAATATTTATTATATGCTTTGTATATGTTTTTATATGATTGCATGTACACATTGTTTATACTGGGATTTATTCTCACCGGAGTTATCCGGCTGTTGTCTTGTTTTGTATGTGTGCATGACAATAGGTGGGGCTGGATCAGGGTCAAGAAGAGGATGAGATAAGACAGTTAGCGTGGAGATCCGGACTTAGGAGTATATCTGTTACATCACCTGAGATGTAGTGAAGAAACGGTAGATATTATGATTTACGTTTGTACATGACTTGTACTTATATCTGAATAGTGATCTTGTAAATGAGATAGGACTTATTTCATATGCTGCGTACTCTTGTATTTAAAAAAAAAATTAGACCATGTTTATTTTAATTGATTAATTATTCCTAGAGAGGGATTAAGAATTGAATTAAGTTCGGGTCCCCACAATTGATCAAAGGGATATACAGATTATAATCAAAAAACATTTGAACCTTGGTTTGATCAAAGCAGGAATGTCACCATATAGCAGTCCAGGTTTTCTGGTAAGAAATCATGGTGAGATAAAAAGAGGAAAACCCAGACTAGTTATTAATTATCAAGAAATTAATAAGATTCTGAAGTTTGATTGGTATTTTATACCTAGTAGAGAACACTTGATTAGTTGCATTCGTAATGCCAAGATATTCTCTAAATTTGACTGTAAGTCCGGATTCTATCAAATTCGGATGCAATAAGAAAGCAAGAAATTTACAACTTTCTCCACACCACAAGGACATTATATTTGGGAGGTATTACTAATAGGATTGGCTAATTCACCTCAGATATTTCAAAGAAAGATGGATAATCTTTTTAAAGATTATTTTAAATTTATGTTTGTCTATATTGATAATGTTTTAATAGAATCCAGAAATATGGAAGAACATGTCAAGCATTTAGAAATTTTCTCTAATGTTTGCAAAAAAGAAGGACTTGTTCAATTAGAAAAGAAAGCAGTCATTGCCACAAAAAAGATCGAATTTCTAGGGATAGAAATCGATGAATCTGGAATAACTTTGCAAGATCATATAGTTGAGAAAGTGAAAATTTTTCCAAACGAATTAAAAGAAAAGAAACAACTTCAAAGTTTTCTAGGAGTTGTTAATTTTGCTGGAATGTTTATTAAAAACCTAGCAAAACATAGAAAGGTGTTCAGTCTATTATTGAAAAAAGAAGCAAGATTTATATGGACAAAAGAACACACAGAAGGACTTATCCATTTAAAGGAAATTTGTTAAAATTTTTTGAAAACGGCTATTCCTCAAGATGAAGATGATCTGGTATTGTATACCGATGCTAGTGATCATTGATGGGCTGCAGTATTAACAAAGCTCACATCAGATGGAGAACAGCCATGCAGGTATTGTAGCGGTTTATTCTCCGATGCAGAAGCCATAAGATGGCATATCAAAGAGAGAGAATTCTATGCAGTTAAAAGGGCTTTGAAAAATGACCATTGTTTTTACTTGCAAAGAAATTCACTTTGAAAGTTGATAACAAACAGGTGAAAGCTTTCTTAAATAATAGAATTGAATCTAAACCTGAGAAGGCTAGATTATTAAGATGGCCAGCACTCTGTCGAAATTATATTTTTGATATTATGATAATAAAATCTCATGAAATATTCTTGCAGATTTTTTAACAAGAGATGGACATCGGTGATATCGATGCCATCATCAAGATGCAAAGGCATTTGAGGGAATACCTTGAAATGCTTCAAAACGAGTTTAACAAACTGGTCTTAAACACAGAAGTTGCGGGAAGTCTACAACAAGCCGATAAGAAAGTTGTCTCTGATTGAATTACAGGATGATTACAGACTTATACTCAGTTATGGTCTGTAACACAAAAGCCTATCCTCCAAGGCATTGAGAAGCCACTGTTTTCCAAATGAAGAGTTTTCGAGTACAGAACTCTATACCTGGAGTAAGGGATTCAAATACCCCTAGCACAAGTGTTAAGTCGGGATCATCTCCAGATGATTCGGCTGTAACAAAAATTGAGACTCCTGATCCTTATCTTGAGTCCTCAAGCCAACCCTTCACCTCGGGGATTGAAGAGGGAGAGATCAACCTTAGGCCTCGTACTGACAAAGGCAAATCTAATGTTGGTATTAATGAAGTTGTAATTTCTCTATTTCAGGTTTACTAACAGAATTGGGAGAAATTAAAAACAAGAGTTGGCATTAACCCAGCTACCAATAGGGTTGATGTTTCAGGGAAACATCCTTGGGTATGGATGAAACCTAGTTCATATCCTAAGGAGGTCAAAGCTTGGTATGAATTTGGGGCTCTTGCCTCAGTTTATACTACATCACCAAGCTTTCCGGAAATTTCAGGACTACCAAAATGGATCCAGGAAGCTGTTCATGAAACTTGGGCAAATAATGATTATTTGTCCAGAGGAGATGTTTTAGACCTATACTTTTTCAGTGCAGCACCAGAACCAGCAGGGAAAGGTTCACATGAAGCCTTTCATTTAATCAAGCTAAGGAGGCCAAATATGAATTCTCAAAATTTTATTAAGGTTCCTCCGATAGAAGAAACACCCCTGGTTGCTTCAATTACTGAAGACGATATGTCTACACGAAGAGCATGTGGTTTATGGGTGTGTCTCACTGAGATGAACAAAGTCAAGTTTTCGTTCAAATTTTATAATCATTCAGTGAACGGATCATTTTTGTTAATTATCATGACATGAAAAACAACAAGTTTTGTAGAAGATTTATTCGAGAAAAAGAGAAATCTTTTGTGGAATAGCAAGCTGCCGGCAAGTAAAGAAACTCGTCGGAAATTGTGTAACATGGCACATCTAGGAAGATGGTCTGAAAACATCTCTCCAGAATGCCAAAACCAGAAAGAACCTGAATTCGGTAAATGATTCAAACCAAGATCTGATCTTAAATACTTTACCGACACAAGCACAAGTGGGGATGCACCACAATCACATTTTCCTCGAGGACACCGAAAGCCAAAGATTCCTCGACAAAGTTAATGGTAGACATGTGACTAGCCCATTTACCAAAAGAAAACCCACCATGTGAGTGGAAAGACAAGACCATCAATAATCAGTGGAAAAAGGACACAAAAACCACTAATAATGAGTGGTAAAAGACAAAAGAAAATTGGATACTTTATTTAAAAAAGGAATCCAATAAAGAAAACAAGAAAACTGGACCCAATCTTTACACTATAAATAAAGGTAAATGGAACCAGTTAAACACACCAAAATAAAAAACTTGAAGATGTACCGTGTATATTTAAAAGTCTTGAAAAGAAGAATCAAGTATAAGAGAAGTGAGGCTGCAGCTCTCATATCGATAATTCAAATGTACAAAGAAAAAAGAAATGAGATTACATCTGATATCTTCAAGACTCATCTATACTGATATCTCGGAGAAATAAAAGAAGATGGAAAGTTAATTTCTAGATTAATAATCTAGAAAAAGACAGGTGAAGAAGGGACCACTCAACCACTACATGGTTCATATGCAAGCTGTAAAGGCTTATCAAGATTTGAAGTCCGAGTTTCAAATCCGAAGGAGCCTTCTATAAATAAAGAGGCAGAAGGAAGATGAAGGCATCGATCAACCTCTTTATTTTTCTTCAAAACATTTGTAATAATTTTCTTTCAAGTGTATGTGTGCAGTGATTTCAGCTACTATTAGTAGCTAAACAAGTTTATCCTCCTTTACAGGAGGTTACTCTGTATAATAAAATATTGGTGTTTGAATAAAAAGATCTTTGCTCTTAGCCCCTCTTATGTATTATTTTCAAAATTTTATTTTTACTGTACACTCTAAGGTAGGAAACAAATTAGAGTTGTGCCAAGTGCTGCTGAAGGAATCTGCGTCGGTAACCATCGGTTGCGATCGTGTGGTTGGACTGTGAGGAGCAGTTTGAAAAATTCAATGGATAAAACCCGGTGGCACTCAGGTCAAAAAGGTATAAAAGTTAATTTATTTTACGGAAGAATGATGGACCATTAATTCTAAAGAAAAATCAATTACTAAAATAAAAGGATAAGGGTATTCTTGGAAATTTTAAAATATTGGGGAGCTAAAACAAAGAATTGAAGGGATATGGAGTAAAAATAAAGTTAAGAAGGGATGTGGAGAGTTTTTGAAAGTTTGCCCTTAAATAAATATTAATCAACTAAAAATTAATAAAACTTATACATAATTCACTATATATTATTTTATAAAATATTATTGATCTATATTAAAAAAAGCATTCATCTTTTTTGGATATTTTGTATGTTCGGTTTTGATACATAATATGAAATCTAATTATATAAATTTCATTTTTAACATTTGTATCCAAAAAAAAAAAAATTATTTTGGTTTGATTCGGTTTGGTTACCTAATTTTTCGATTTGAATTTCTGGCTTTTCTATTTTAACAAAAGTTTGAACACCCCTAACATGAGACATACTCAAAACTTAATGGAAGAAAGAAAAATATATTAAGTTTAGATGTTAATAGTAAATGAATTGAATCGAGCTGAATATAATAAAAAATTAAATGTTCGAATTCAGATTCAAATAAATATAATCAGGCTCGAGCTCGATTCAAAGTTCAAAAAATTTAAATGTTTTGCTCGCGAGTTTGTTTCGAATAAAAGCTCGCTTCAAATTTCAACTTGAAAGATCCAAATATGCTCGCAAACTATTCGAATCATTAAATGCTCGAAATATATTTATTGAATATATATTTATATTATATTAATAACATATCAAAGCTCGCGTTCGGCTTGCGAACTATATATCGACCAAAATAATTTAGGCTAGAGTTAACCTCAAATTCGAATTGAGTATTTTGCGAGCCTGTTCAAAAAGCAGGTGAATAGGCTCAGCTCGTTTACATTCCTTGACATTGATAAAAAAAACTATTCGGCAATGCACGAATGCCAATGAGTCGCGTTGTGAAAGGACATTCCACGTTTTTGCGATGTTGAGTGTACACTGCGTCGCGAAATGTACCAATGAAATTACTTTTCTATCAAAAAATTTTGCACAACGCTTGCTAAACATCGTGGAATGATATAGCAGTTTTGCAACACTCTAGGGTTATCTTTTCTGCGACGCGTTAACCGAGTCATGTTGTCAAATGACCCAGTACGTAGGAGGGAAAATTTCCCACTACGTATTAGCGACGTTGAGTGTGCTCTATGTCGCCAAATGCTTACATTTTGTCGTGTTAACTTTGTCCAGTTGTCAAATAACCCAAAATAAAGATGGAAAAATGGACGCACATGATTTGTTGTTTGAGTGACGCTGGGCACATTATGCGTCGACAAATACCATATGAAGATGTTGACCATGCGATGCATTGCAATAGGTCAGATTTCTTATAGTGAACAAAGTCACATGATTTGGGTCGATTTTCAGGTAGTCATGTTTAAACTAATTTTGAACTTTACGAATAATCCAATTATAATGAGAATTTATTCATCACATTTCAGCTCAAATAAATATAACCAGTAGTGTGACGCCTACGGCTGATGAGAGCAGAGATTGATTGTCAGTGTCAAAACGTAGCACAAACAAGGAGCGAATCTCGAGCAGGCTTTAAGCGAAAAAAAACATGAATGAACTGATCTCACATCAGAACTAGATGGATTTCAAGACTGTGTATATCAGTATGTATGGGAATATATAGTTAATGAGGGTTTAAATTGTTTTATAGATATTACTCACATCAACAATATATATCTTCTTTTCAATAGTTATAAATTAAAAAATCTAGAATTAAATGCATTTGACTTTATGCATGTGTTAATACCGTGTGACATTTGTCAAATCGGGACGTTAAAACAATTTTAAAATATATTTTAATCTATGATATTTGACATATGTTTATAAGTCATATATGATCAAATACAATTTTTATGAAATATCAATGGATTCTTTGACTACCAAGTTAAAATAAATTATGCCATCAAGTCACTAAAAAATTCAGAAGTTCAAATTAGACTAAACCCAAATTTATGATTTTTGTTGAAAAATATATTTAAAATGTGTGTATTGAATATTTGAATGTTGAATATTTGAATGTTGAAAATAAGAGTTGTAAATATTGAAAATTAGTGTGTGATGATGTAGGTAATGATGTATTTTATTTTTGGATTATTTGTAAAGATTTCCTATAAATAGATCTCTCATTTGTGAAGAAAATTACAATTGAGTAGAGAGAAAAATATTATAAAGTGTGTAGTTTGGTAAATTTTGAGAGTTTGAGATTTTTACTTTTTACCATAAATTTTTACTTTTTCACAACACGTTATCAGCACGAAGCTCTAAAAGTCCTACATACTTTTCCAAGCTCCAAACAGAAGAAAAAGGTAACAAAAATAATTATATTTATTTTTATGTTATTTATTGTGTATTTATTTAATATACAATATAATGTCATTATTAGAAATAATAAAAATAAATTTTTCATAAACTTGTTATAAATCCTGGGAGGATGTTAAGACGACATCCCACACTCCCGGTAAGGGATACGACAAGTATAAAAGCCTATAAAGTTTTTAAACAAAATAAATTATGACACTAATTATAATATTATGATATGATATACATAATTATTTAAACATGTCTAATATTATATATACCATATTATTACCATAAAATTATACAAATACATATCTTTATTTTTTTGTACACCAACGGTCATAAATGGTAAAAAACGGCTAGTTTTTGCCCTATAAATATGATCTCACAAACACATTCAATCACTCCAACTTTCTCTTCTTCTCTAAAAATTATTCATCATCAAATTTTTCGAAGAAAAGAAAAGATGGCTTTCTCAAGGATATTTTTAATTATTTTGGTTATCATACTCACGAGTCTTGTATTTATCGGAGAATATCCTCCTCGTGCGTTTTTTTTATTTTTACAAATACTTGTACTTGTTGTTTATCCGTTACTTTGTATTGCAATATTTATTAACTAATAAAATGCATCGTAATTTTTTTTAGTACCACCATGTCAAATTTAACAAATCTCGAATTTGTTGCGTTCGACATCACGGGAAAGAATTATATGCCATGGAATCTCGATGTAGAAATGCATCTTGAGTCATTGGATCTAAGCGAGACTATTAAAGAAAATGGCATATGTACATCACAAGAAAAGGCAAGAACCATGATATTTTTGCGTCGACATCTCGACGAGGGATTAAAATGTGAATATCTGACTGAAAAAAATCTCATGGCTTTGTGGAAAGGATTGAAAGAAAGATTTGAACATATAAGGGAAGTTATACTTCCGACCGCCCGTGATGAATGGAATATGTTAAGATTCCAAGATTTTAAGAAAGTCAGTGATTATAATTCAGCGATGTATCGAATAATCTCGCAGCTAAAATTTTGTGGACATGAGGTCACAGAATCTGAGATGCTTGAAAAAACATTTTCCACGTTTCATGCATCAAATATTACTCTATAGCAATAATATAGAGTACGTGGATTTGCGAGATATTCTGAACTCATCGCCTGTCTTCTTGTGGCGGAAAAGAACAACGAGCTATTAATGAGAAATCATCAGTCTCGACCCACTGGATCAACAACATTTCCAGAAGTAAATGCTGTAAGTAAAAATGAATTTAAACCTCGAAACCAAAATCAAATTCAAAGACAAGATTTTGGTCGAGGTCGAGGTCGAGGTCGTGGACGTGGACGTGGACGTGGAATTGGCCGTGGTCGTGGTCGAGGCCGTGGTTTTGAAAACAATAGAGATAGTTATTTTTATAACTCATCTCAAAAGAGCATCCCAAACCATCCAAAGAAAAGGCATCATGAGAATACAAGTGTTAATGAGAATCACTCAAAAAGATATGAAAGTTCTTGTTACAGATGTGGTACTCCAGGACATTGGTCCAAAGTTTGTCGAGCCCCTGAACACCTTTGTAAACTTTATAAAGAATCATTAAAGGGGAAAGAAAAGGAGACCAACTTCACTGAACGCAGTGAGCGTTTGAGTGATTCAACTCATTTTGATGCTGGTGATTTTATGAATGATTTCTCTGGAAATGATCAACATGTTGGTGGGATAGAAATGAACAATTTTGATGCTGCAGATTTTCTCAATGATTTTTCTGAAAATGAACAATATAATAGTAGAATATAAATGTATAATAATTTATTTTTCATGTATTCATAGAATAATGTTTTATTGTATAATTATGATATGTGTTATATTTAAATATATATTGCCAGTAATTTATTTCATTGCATATTTTTTTGAAGTTCAAATATGAAAAATTCTATGAGCAAAGCTGAAGTTTGCATACCCGATAGTGGTACAACGCACACTATCCTCCGAGATAAAAGATATTTCTTGGAACTAAAACCAACAAAATCAACGGTGAAAACAATATCAGGTCCTGTAGACTTGATTAAAGGATGTGGTAAAGCACAATTTTTGTTACCTAATGGTACAAAATTTTTGATCAATGATGATTTATATTCACCACAATCGAAAAGAAATTTGTTGAGTTTTAATGATATATATTCCCATGGGTATGATACTCAAACAATGAATGAAGTGAATGAGAAATATATGTGTCTTATCACATATAAATCAGGAAAGAAATATGTGATTGAAAAACTACCAATGCTCCCTACTGGATTCCATTATACACATATAAGTCCCATTGAATCAAACATGGTAGTTGATAATTCTTCGATATTAACCAATTGGCATGATCGATTGGGACATCCTGGTTCAACAATGATGCGAAAAATTATAGAAAATACACATGGTCATCCACTGAAAGACCAGAAGATCTTTCAGAATAATAAGTTTCAATGTTGTAATGCCCGAGAATTTAATTACCGTAATCTGAAATGATTTGGATATGATTACTGTAATCAGAGATTAATCCGGAATGATTTATTGAATTAATCGAGATGATTATAGACGGGACGTGTTCTTGTTAGATTTTGAAAGGAAGAATATTGCGTGTGCGTGACTCGAAGGTCTCGCGCATATGCGCGAGAAGTGTACGCGCATATGCGCGAGCCATGCGAGAAGCCAAGGGAGAAATCCAGAAGGTTTGGCGCACATGCGCGGTGTAAGTGCGCGCACATGCGCGGCAAGGCCAGAACCAGTGGCGCATATGCGCGAAGATGTTGGCGCATATGCGCGGGAGGGCCAGAAGGGGTGGCGCATATGCGCAGAAATAATGGCGCATATGCGCGAGTAGCATTCTCGCCGAGACAGTAGGTCTCGCGCATATGCGCGAGTAGTGGCCGCGCATATGCGCGAGACGTGCTGCGTGAAGAAGTATGCTACGTTTTTCTACATGCATGGAGTATATATATATATACATATAACAAGCGTCTCTCATTCAGAATAGCAAAGGAAATCGACAAGTTGAGGGAAAGCTTTGTTCTTTTTCTTTGAAATCGATTTGTGAGTAAACCGTCTATCTGAATTGAAATCCGACTTCGGTACTGTGTTTCTATCAACGCAGGCTACACAAGGACGTAAGTTTTATTACGTTTAGACAAGATTTGAATTTATGATGTTGTTAGAATTGAATATGATTCAGATATGGTGTTTCTGCTACCGTAGATATTGTAGAATCGAAGTCAGATTTAGAAATAGACTGGTTATGGCATTGTTATGAATTTTAGAGTTGAGTTGATTAAGATTGCTATCAGAATTATGCTGTTATTCATTTTACAAGGTACAGATACTGAAGTTATAGATTGTACTGAGATTTATTAGGAATTCTGGTAGTGTAATTGTGATGTTAAGACTGACGGGATTACAAGACTGTAGTGTTATGCCGTCTAAACATCAGTTGGTACAGATTGATCAGATTCAGTATTGGTTTCTGTTATCTTGTGATATGGTTGATATGAATCAGATTGTAGCTTATTCAGATATTGACCAGACAGATTTTGAATGGGATTATACATTGATACAGTGTATTGATTATTGTCATTTCAGATCAGATATGGACAAATTCGACTTCGAGACTTCGTCTTCATCAGACGGGGACGACAAAGGTATAATGCATGTGATATTCGAGAAGTCCCAACTCAAATGAAATCTCATTTGAGTTTCCCAATAAAATCACATACTAGATTATTATTTATATTGTTACCTGATTATGCTTTGATTTTAGAATTGTATTCAAGCAAGTAAGATAATTGTGATATTCAGTTATGAATATGATTATGCTTTGTTTACAGATTGTTATTCATTGCATTTAAGATAGGAAAGTCTTGACAGTCATTGTCAGACTTCTAGACGTTCGGTGTATCTCAACTTAGGAGTAGTCATTACTCCTATTGCCAGCCGTCGATACAGCTCGGACCGAAGTCTAGGAATAAGACGTACAGTCGCCCCGAGTGGTTGGGTAGGTGACAGCCAGTGACGTCTTATTCACCCCGGGATCCCTAGAGTTATAGTTGAGTCGAGTCTAGACATGATTTGATTAGGACTGCATGCTCATATGGATGTGGCTCCTAGATCATGGGACCCATCGTTATTGCTTTCAGTTATGATAGCATGTTTGTATGATTTAGATTGTTTATGTGCATATTTATTGATTTAAATTGCATGCGAGTTTAAATGGATTTCGTAGATTAGGAAATCTATTATTTTGATTCTAATCATGATTTATTTTGAATATATACATGCTTACCATGTTTTATACTGGGATTTATTCTCACCGGAGTTATCCGGCTGTTGTCTTGTTTTGTATGTGTGCATGACAACAGGTGGGGCTGGATCAGGGTCAAAATGATGATGAGAGAAGACGAGTGTAGCGTGGTGATTCCGGACTTACAGTAGACTTGGTTTTATTACTGGACTTTAGTAGTTGAACCTTAAATTAGCTTGTTGTACTTTAATACTGAAATGTATTTTATACAGACATGTATAGTATTTAGATTCCATTACCTTCCGCAGTTATATCTTAAAACGAAAAATTTTTAGACCCTGTTTTATCTTAATTGATAATTAAATCCCAAAGATGATTAGCGTCCGAGTCCCCACAACAGGTGGTATCAGAGCTGATAGTTCCTTTAGACTTAGATTATCAGAGCGAAGATCCTTTAGAGATAGATTTTTTTTAGATTGACTTAGATTGAGATAGAAGAGAATGAGCGGGGTAGATGAATTTTCTTTCCTTGCATGTGTGTGCTAGCATGAGATTGATTTTAATGTTGACTGACATTGTGTGCTAGCATGAGACTATGTGTTACTGCTTAAAGACACATGTTTACCTGATTATATGATTTGAATTGGTATTATGTATTCTTGAATATGAATCAGATCGGATTCATGATCAGCAGTAAGATAATCATGATCAGAAAGGATTGGCACAGCATTGTATTATTGGGTTATTAATGTTTGTGGTAATCAGATGTACCTCCCCGAAGGATTTTGGAAACAGGCAGTACTTCGTATGAGCAGCCATATATACCAGAACCGCAGATAGATGTGTCAGCGACACCGATGGAAACCAAGTTGGCAGAATTTCAGTTATTTCAGCCGCCGATTTTGAGTGGTACAGAGACGCCTGAAACGTGTCAGCACTGGGTTGAGGACATAGAGATATTGTTCGATCTACTGGATTGTACAGATGACCAAAGAGTTAAATTGGTATTTCACCAATTACAAGAGGCTGCCAGAAGTTGGTGGATTACAATCAAAAGAGTATTAGCACTACGTGGTACTGTGATCACGTGGGAAGTCTTCAAGACTGAATTCTATCAAAGATTTTTCTCCGCCTCGTACCGAGAAGACAAGAAAGCAGAATTTGAGAATTTAAGTCAAGGTCAATTGAATATTGATGATTATGCTGCTAAATTTTCTACTCTGTTGCGTTTTGCTCCTCATATGGCTAGGGATGATGAAGCTGTAGTGAATCAATTCATTAGAGGATTGAATTCGGAGATAGTTGCATTCATGAATCTACAGCGACCCTATCACTTTGCTGA
Source organism: Primulina eburnea (assembly GCF_022965805.1). Taxonomy (NCBI): domain Eukaryota; kingdom Viridiplantae; phylum Streptophyta; class Magnoliopsida; order Lamiales; family Gesneriaceae; genus Primulina; species Primulina eburnea. The sequence goes on from NC_133118.1 coordinate 25,362,935, forward strand.
TGTCTTGAGTAAAGCAAAGAGAGCAGAAGAGAGTCTGATTCGACAATTAACGAGGTTGTGTGTGAAGCAACCCCAGACACCACAATCCCCTTCGAGATTTGAACGTGGCAGCACGAGGGGAAAGCAAGATTTGCTGAAAGCTCGGAAGAAACAGTTCAAGAAGTTAGGCAGTGGTTCCTCCAGTTCCAGTGGTTCCAGTCCGAGTTATACTGGAGTCTATTGCGCTAGGTGTGGAGGGAGACATCCCACCGAACAATGCCAGGGAGTGACTGGTAGATGCAATATCTGCGGACATCATGGGCATTTTGCTAGAGTGTGTCCTCAGAAGGGTTCCCAAAGATTCTGGGGAGCAGGACCATCGGGTGGCAATGCGTGAAAAACAGACCCAGTAGTTACAACAGGTACCATTCTTTATGATTATATTGCATACGTATTGATATATACTAATGCATTCGTTATGAGTATCTGTGAATGAGTAGTATGGAGATATGCTGTATCTGTTGGGTCTGTGTATACTGTAGTATTGATTCCTTGGCTGTTAAGGAATATGTTGATATCAGAAATTTCTGTGACATATTATATACTACAGTTAAATGAGGATGGGACTGGATTAGATTATGATGTACTTGTAACTATCTGATTTGGATTGCATTATTGACATGAATATGCTGAACAAGTACCGCAATATTGTAGCATGTGTTCCAGAAATAGTAAGATTAAGACCAGATCTAGGTGATAAATGAGGATTTTCGATCCAGAAGTCCTTAGAAAATTTTAGGGTTTAGGACTCGATTATTACAGAAAGGAACAGATGGCATCCTTATGTATCCAGTAGATCCGCTGAAATCGAGTCTAAAATTTGATAGTAAGATAATAGTTAACTGGTGTTTGCTTAGATAAGATGTCAGATGGGTTCTCTATCAGAGAGAATTGAAAGAATTGACAGATTAAAGTATGGGCTAAAGAATCCAGTTGATTGTGTATTTCTCTTGAAGACATTTTAGTTCTGTTTCTAGATTGACAGATTATGTGTTCAGGGGTATTTTGAAGAATTATGCTTGTTATATCTATGATTCCGGGATATATCCACAGCATCTGATTGTTTATATTGAATATTCCGAGAACTGTGATTATTGTATACAGCAATGGGTCAGGTAGGGATCCGAATGCAGTTATTGATACAGGTTTATATTCAGACTATGCGGTATCAGGAATGTCAGAATTAGCAGAATTTCAGATATGTCAGAACTTTCTTATCTAAGCTGGACAGATTATCTTATTCTGATTATCTTCTTCTTGTATTGCTGTATATCTGCTGAGTATTGTTATTGTTCTAAATCAGTATTTGAGACATTTTATATTGGTTGGGAGTATATTCTATTTGCAGATGAGATATAGCAGTTGATCTGGGCAGTATGAAGATTTGGTCAGCCAGCCAGAATTTATTATGTTATGAGTTTTTTTTTTAACTCACTAGATCTGTATAAGTTCTTTCTATTCAGAATTCGATGTGATATTACCGTTATTGTGAATCAGTGTAATACAGTTTATTGTAAACAGTTGAAATCAGAGCAGAGTATCGTTTACAGTAACAGATATGTGACTTTGTGTTTGTATCAGACAGACTACTTCTATTGTGTGATGTCAGAATGTTTCAGAATTATTTATAGCTTTTGATATGGGTAGTCAGAGCCGAATGCCAGGTAGGTATTTCTTCATTATTTTATATTATTAACTGATTGTTTATACCGGATAGTTCGAATCTGAAGTCACAAGTAGTGTCAGAAATGCACCGCAGGGGATTCAGTTTTCATTCAGATATTCCAGAATGTATGATACTCGAACAAATAGTGTTGGTATAGACAGATTTGATCAGTTCTAACAGAATTTGTACCGAAGGATTGGTAAAAATGGTACTGATATGTCTGGATCGCTAACAAAAGAAGTCAGAAAGCTAGGAATCAGAAGATGATTACCGACTTAGTATATTCCTGAATAGAAATGGGAGTACATTTCTATTACTTTTGTGATAAATATTACCGCTATTTTCTTCAGATAGAGATGTGAGATGATTGTGATTGATAGATTGTTCAATCTATATCTAGTAGGTTGTATAAGAAGATGTACCAACAAAACTAGAAGACAGAGATCACTGTCAAAGAAATAATCAGATGGATGTGATTATGATGAAGTTTGCACTTATGGTAGGTTATATCATAAGCTGTTTTCTCTCAAACTTTTGTTACAGATTGACAAGTAGTCAGCGGGTAGTAATCAGATATTGAAAGATATTGATAGAACTCTAGTGCTGGATGTTAGCACTAGTTATCCAGATAGTGCAGAAGGAATAGATGTAGGAAACCAATGTCGGAGGATGACGATTGGTATTTGGAGCCAAAGATGGAATATGTCCTTAATTGGAATAAACAGATGAAATAGCAACTACAGGTGGTATTGCTTTGTTATGGATTGCAATTGGCGTATATGGGTGTTGTATAGCCAGTAATATGCGATTGATTCGGCTAGTGAAATGAGTTTGGATGTGAAACTCTGTCAAACAGATCTTCGGATAGATGTGGTTTGATGATTGGTGAGTTCGAGGACGAACTCAGATCTAAGAGGGGGAGAAATGTAATGCCCGAGAATTTAATTACCGTAATCTGAAATGATTTGGATATGATTACTGTAGTCAGAGATTAATCCGGAATGATTTATTGAATTAATCGAGATGATTATAGACGGGACGTGTTCTTGTTAGATTTTGAAAGGAAGAATATTGCGTGTGTGTGACTCGAAGGTCTCGCGCATATGCGCGAGAAGTGTACGCGCATATGCGCGAGCCATGCGAGAAGCCAAGGGAGAAATCCAGAAGGTTTGACGCACATGCGCGGTGTAAGTGCGCGCACATGCGCGGCAAGGCCAGAACCAGTGGCGCATATGCGCGAAGATGTTGGCGCATATGCGCGGGAGGGCCAGAAGGGGTGGCGCATATGCGCAGAAATAATGGCGCATATGCGCGAGTAGCATTCTCGCCGAGACAGTAGGTCTCGCGCATATGTGCGAGTAGTGGCCGCGCATATGCGCGAGACGTGCTGCGTGAAGAAGTATGCCACGTTTTTCTACATGCATGGAGTATATATATATATATACATATAACAAGCGTCTCTCATTCAGAATAGCAAAGGAAATCGACAAGTTGAGGGAAAGCTTTGTTCTTTTTCTTTGAAATCGATTTGTGAGTAAACCGTCTATCTGAATTGAAATCCGACTTCGGTACTGTGTTTCTATCAACGCAGGCTACACAAGGACGTAAGTTTTATTACGTTTAGACAAGATTTGAATTTATGATGTTGTTAGAATTGAATATGATTCAGATATGGTGTTTCTGCTACCGTAGATATTGTAGAATCGAAGTCAGATTTAGAAATAGACTGGTTATGGCATTGTTATGAATTTTAGAGTTGAGTTGATTGAGATTGCTATCAGAATTATGCTGTTATTCATTTTACAAGGTACAGATACTGAAGTTATAGATTGTACTGAGATTTATTAGGAATTCTGGTAGTGTAATTGTGATGTTAAGACTGACGGGATTACAAGACTGTAGTGTTATGCCGTCTAAACATCAGTTGGTACAGATTGATCAGATTCAGTATTGGTTTCTGTTATCTTGTGATATGGTTGATATGAATCAGATTGTAGCTTATTCAGATATTGACCAGACAGATTTTGAATGGGATTATACATTGATACAGTGTATTGATTATTGTCATTTCAGATCAGATATGGACAAATTCGACTTCGAGACTTCGTCTTCATCAGACGGGGACGACAAAGGTATAATGCATGTGATATTCGGGAAGTCCCAACTCAAATGAAATCTCATTTGAGTTTCCCAATAAAATCACATACTAGATTATTATTTATATTGTTACCTGATTATGCTTTGATTTTAGAATTGTATTCAAGCAAGTAAGATAATTGTGATATTCAGTTATGAATATGATTATGCTTTGTTTACAGATTGTTATTCATTGCATTTAAGATAGGAAAGTCTTGACAGTCATTGTCAGACTTCTAGACGTTCGGTGTATCTCAACTTAGGAGTAGTCATTACTCCTATTGCCAGCCGTCGATACAGCTCGGACCGAAGTCTAGGAATAAGACGTACAGTCGCCCCGAGTGGTTGGGTAGGTGACAGCCAGTGACGTCTTATTCACCCCGGGATCCCTAGAGTTATAGTTGAGTCGAGTCTAGACATGATTTGATTAGGACTGCATGCTCATATGGATGTGGCTCCTAGATCATGGGACCCATCGTTATTGCTTTCAGTTATGATAGCATGTTTGTATGATTTAGATTGTTTATGTGCATATTTATTGATTTAAATTGCATGCGAGTTTAAATGGATTTCGTAGATTAGGAAATCTATTATTTTGATTCTAATAATGATTTATTTTGAATATATAAATGCTTACCATGTTTTATACTGGGATTTATTCTCACCGGAGTTATCCGGCTGTTGTCTTGTTTTGTATGTGTGCATGACAACAGGTGGGGCTGGATCAGGGTCAAAATGATGATGAGAGAAGACGAGTGTAGCGTGGTGATTCCGGACTTACAGTAGACTTGGTTTTATTACTGGACTTTAGTAGTTGAACCTTAAATTAGCTTGTTGTACTTTAATACTGAAATGTATTTTATACAGACATGTATAGTATTTAGATTCCATTACCTTCCGCAGTTATATCTTAAAACGAAAAATTTTTAAACCCTGTTTTATCTTAATTGATAATTAAATCCCAAAGATGATTAGCGTCCGGGTCCCCACAAATGTAAAGCATGTTCTCTTGGAAAACTTATTATAAGACCATCACCAGTCAAAATCCAAACTGAATCACCAATGTTTCTTGAACGTATTCAGGGTGATATTTGTGGACCAATCCATCCACCATGTGGACCATTCAGATACTTTATGGTATTGATTGATGCCTCCAGCAGATGGTCACATGTATGTTTATTATCAACTCGAAATGTTGCATTTGCAAGATTAGTTGCTCAAATAATAAAATTGAGGAATCAGTTTTCCGATTATACAATCAAGAAAATTAGACTTGATAATGCTGGTGAATTTACTTCCCAGACTTTCAATGATTATTGTATGTCTATGGGAATCATTGTTGAGCATCATGTTGCTCATGTACATACACAGAATGGATTGGCTGAATCATTGATTAAACGTCTGCAAATGATTGCTAGACCAATGATTATGAAAACAAAGCTCCATATTTCTATATGGGGACATGCAATTTTACATGCTGCTTCATTAATTCGCATCAGACCAAGTGCATATCATAAATACTCCCCATTACAGCTTGCATTTGGTAAAGAACCAGACATTTCTCATCTGAGAATTTTTGGATGTATGGTGTATGTGCCTATTGCACCACCATAACGAAAGAAAATGGGACCTCAAAGAAATGTTGGAATTTATATCGGTTATGATAGTCCATCAATCATTCGATATCTTGAACCTCAAACAGGCGACGTGTTCACAACACGTTTTGCTGATTGTCATTTTAATGAGGAAATCTTCCCAATGTTAGGGGGAGAACAAAAACATACCGAAAAGGAAATTACATGGTATGTATCATCATTGTTACATCTGGATCCAAGAACAAAACAATGTGAAAAAGATGTACAACAAATTGTACACTTGCAAAGAATAGCAAATCAAATACCAGATGCATTTGCAGACATAAAAGGGGTAACTAAATCATATATACATGCTGCAAATGCCCCTGCTCGAATTGAAATTCCAAAGAAACAAATGGAAGATACTCATGATGTCATTAAACGCCTGAAGCGTGGAAGGCCAGTCGGTTCCAAGGATAAAAATCCTCGAAAAAGAAAATTCATAAAGAAATACGATGATCACAAAATAAAGAATGATGTTTCTGAAGAAACATATGATGATCACAAAATAGAGAATGATGTTCCTGAAGAAACACATGATGATGAAAATGTTCTGTCAGAACCACAAACTGACGAGAATCATGAAATCTCTATCAATTACATTAATACTGGAAAAATATGGAACCGAAAAGATATAGATGAAATTGATGATATATTTTCTTATAATGTGGCAATCGACATCATAAATGATAACGAAGATCATGAACCAAAATCTTTTGGTGAATGTAAAAATCGGCAGGATTGGATAAAATGGAAAGATGTCATCCAGGTTGAATTAGATTTGCTAAATAAACGTAATGTTTTTGGACCTATAGTCCTTACACGTGAAGGTGTAAAACCTGTTGGATACAAATGGGCTTTTATTCGAAAGCGAAATGAGAAAAATGAAATAGTAAGATATAAAGCTCGACTTGTTGCACAAGGTTTTTCTCAAAAGCCTGGAATTGATTATGAAGAAACGTATTCTCCTGTGATGGATGCAATTACGTTTCGGTATTTGATTAGCTTGGCGGTATCTGAAAATTTAGAAATGCGTCTTATGGATGTTGTTACAGCTTACTTATATGGATCACTTGATAGTAATATATATATGAAAATCCCTGAAGGATTTAAGATGCCTGAAGCACAAAGTTCAAAACCCAGGGAATGTTATTCTGTGAAATTACAAAAATCATTATATGGGTTAAAGCAATCAGGTCGAATGTGGTATAATCGACTAAGTGATCACTTGATGAAAAAGGGATATGTAAATAATTCAATATGCCCTTGTGTTTTCATTAAGAAAACAACATCCGGATGCGTAATTATTGCTGTATATGTTGATGATTTAAACATCATTGGAACGAATAAGGAAATTCAAGAAGTTGTGTCATACTTGAAGGAAGAATTTGAAATGAAGGATCTTGGAAAAAACAAGTATTGTCTGGGTTTACAAATTGAACAAAAAGAATGTGGAATGTTTGTTCACCAGACAAATTACACAGAAAAGATCCTTAAACGTTTTAATATGGATAAAGAAAATCCTTTAAGTACTCCAATGGTTGTTAGATCATTAAACATAGAAAATGATCCATTACGTCCATGTGAAGATGATGAAGATATTCTTGGTCCAGAAGTACCATATCTAAGTGTCATTGGTGCCCTTATGTACCTTACAAATTGTACAAGGCCTGATATATCTTTTGCCGTGAATCTGTTGGCAAGATTTAGCACATATCCAACAAAGAGACACTGGAACGGAATTAAACATATATTCCATTATCTACGAGGAACGACAGACTTGGGACTTTTGTATTCAAAAGATGCTAATCTAAGTATAATTGGTTATGCTGATGCTGGATACTTATCTGATCCACACAAGGCACGTTCCCAAACTGGATATGTATTTACTCGTGGAGGCACTGCAATATCTTGGCGTTCACAGAAAAAAACGCTTGTAACAACTTCATCAAATCATGCCGAAATTATTGCACTACATGAAGCAAGTCGTGAATGTGTGTGGTTAAAATCAATGACCCAACATATCCAAATCTCATGCGGATTATCATTCGACGAGAAGCCTGTGATACTATATGAAGATAATGCTGCATGTGTTGCTCAAATGAAAGTGCTAAGTAATCAAGCAACCTAAATTGAATTCAAAGCCACCTAAATTGAATTCAAAGAACACCATTTTGGAATTCAACAACACAATTAACACATGTGTTGATTAGTCAAAAATTATGAGGTAAGCCATGAGGTTTTATTTTTTGTTTTTTCCCTAAACTTTTCCTATAAATACCCATCCATTCTTCATTTCAAAACACACCAAAAACACAAATCCTCTCATCTATAATCATAAGTGTAGAAGTGAGATAAAGGATTTAGTGTGAGATTTCTTAAGGAGTGTTTATCCTTGGAAGGAATAGGATTAGTGGAGAGAAAGTGAGTGTTAAAATCAGAGTGTTCTGAGTGAAATACTTTGTATTCTCAATTCTCTTGTCTTCTTTGTTATTAATAAAGAAGTGATCTCCTTGAGAGGTTTAGAGTGGACGTAGCCTAATCTTGGGGTGAACCACTATAAATATTGGTGTCCATCTTATTCATTGTTGATATCACTTATGATGTTCCGCTGCGATGTTACCTCGTTTATTTCCCTGATATCCCAACAACTGGTATCAGAGCTAGATTCTCAAATACTATAGGAAGTCCTCGTATGCTCTGTGGTTGCAGCTTAGTCTGAACTTCCAAATCAGAAAAGGCTTTCTAGACAGTATTAGGGAATTGGTTCTTTTGTGTTCAGGCTTTGACGATTAATTCGTTGGTAGCAGTCACAAAAGATGGAGGTACGCACAAGCAAGATGATTAGCCTTAATGGCTCTAATTATCAACTTTGGAAAAGTAAGATGAAAGATCTTCTATTCGTCATCAAGATGCACCTACCGGTGTTCAGCGAGTCTAAACCAGATGATAAATCAGATGCCGAATGGAACTTCGAGCACGAGCAAGTCTGTGGGTACATCCGAAAATTTGTCGATGACAACGTGTATAATCATATCTCTAACGAGATACATGCTCGAACGCTTTGGACAAAGTTGGAGACATTATATGCCTCCAAAAGTGGCAACAACAAATTGTTCTATTTGAGCAAGCTTGTCCAGGTTGGATACAAAGAAGGAACTTTGGTTGCAGATCATCTGAATGAGATTCAAGGATTCGTGGAGCAGTTATCAAGTATGAGCATAAAACTTGATGACGAGGTGATAGCTCTGATTGTGCTAGCTTCATTGCCAGAGTCTTGGGAGACTCTGAAGGTATCACTTACGAACACAGCACCGGGAGGAGCCATGAGTATGGACTTCATTAAGAGTGGCATCTTGAATGAAGAAATGAGGCGGAGATCTCAAGGATCCTCTACCTCACAGTCAGATGTTTTGGCTGCTGAGTCAAGGGGGAGAAGCAAGATCAAGAAAAACACAAATCAGAAGCCAAGAAGAAGCAAGTCCTCAGGGAGATATGACAACATAAAATGTTATCGCTGTGGAGAAAACGAACATATTAAAAAATATTGTCGGCAACCGAAAAACAAACATGAAACCGACGATGAGCAAACAAACGCCATTGATGAATTCAATGTGGTTCACGAGCTAGAGCAGGAGTCCGTAAATTTGGCAACTCAAGTAACTAGTTGGGTGATCGATAGTGGAGCAACAGTCCACGTCACATCTCGAAAAGAATGCTTTACATCCTACACACAAGGGGACTTTGGTGTGGTGAGAATGGGGAATAACGACTTATCCAGAGTCGTGGGAAAAGGAGATGTGAGCTTGACTACCGTGGATGGCTCTACACTGATCCTGAAAGACGTCAGGCATGTGCCAGATATGCGTCTGAGTCTGATATCGGTCGAAAGACTCGATGAAGAAGGTTTCTGTACAACCTTCCGAAATGGGGTATGTAAGATTTCAAGAGGATCACTTGTGGTAGCAAAAGGATTAAAGATGTCAAAGATATATGTAGTTCAGGAAAATCATTTTGAAGGAGTGAACTACACAGGGGAAGAAAACTCAACAGAGTTGTGGCACCGATGTCTTGATTACATAAGTGAAAAGAATCTTACACGCCTTGTAAGCAAGCAAGTTCTACCCGGTATAAAGCAGGTTCATATGAAACAATGCACAAACTGCTTAGCCGGAAAACAAAACAGAATATCATTCAAAAGTTCACCTCCTAGCAGAGCCGATAAAATTCTAGATCCGGTGCACTCAGATCTATGTGGTCCGATGCCATTGTCGCTCGGAGGAGCGAGGTACTGGGTAACTTTTATCGATAATCATTCTCGGAAAATTTGGGTGTGGACACTCAAAACCAAGGACCAAGTTGCGGAAACATTCAACAATTTTCTAAACTTGGTTGAACGGCAAACATCCATTAAACTCAAATGTATTCGAACGGATAATGGAGGAGAATACATTGGAACCTTTGATGAGATATGCAAAAGGAATGGAATCGGACATCAAACAACACCACCAAAGACACCACAACTCAACGGATTAGCTGAGAGGATGAATAGAACTTTGGCAGAAAGATTCAGAAGCATGCTCTCACATGCAAAGCTGGCTAAGGAATTTTGGGGTGAGGCTGTGGTTGCTGCTGCATATATATTGAATCGCTCACCTTGTGTTCCTCTCAATTATGATGTCCCGGAGCAGGTGTGGCAAGGCAAAGAAGTTTCCTATAATCATTTGCGGGTATTTGGCTGTGTTGCTTATGTTCATATACATAAGGATGAAAGACAGAAGTTGGATGTCAAAACAAGAAAGTGCATATTTATAGGCTATGGCGAGGATCAACTTGGTTACAAGTTTTATAATACAGATCTCAAAAAGCCTATAAGAAGTCGTGATGCCATATTTCAGGAGAATGAATTCTTGGAGACTGCGGAAAAGGAGAATTCTGGATCTGAGCAAGATCTGGAATGGTGGCCTTCAACGGTAAATCCACAACCGGTTGAAGATGAAGAATTGCAGAACGATCATGATGATGAGATCCGTGTTCACAGTGAACCACCAGCAGAAAGTTCTCGTGGTACAATGACCACGCGTTCTGGAAGAGAAGTGCGACCCTCAACCAGATATTCCTCAAATGAATATATCCTGCTAACTGACGGGGGAGAACCAGAGAGCTTCGAGGAAGCTATTAGCGGTGAACACAAGGATAAGTGGATGGAGGCTATGCAAGAAGAAATGCAATCATTGCATGATAATGATACGTTTGAGCTGGTGAAGTTGCCGAAAGGCAAGAAAGCTTTGAAGAATAAGTGGGTGTTCAGATTGAAGCACGAAGAACACAGTAGTCAACCAAGATTCAAAGCTAGGATTGTCGTCAAAGGTTTCGGACAGAAACACGGGGTCGACTTTGACGAAATATTTTCACCTGTGGTGAAGATGACATCCATCCGGATTGTGCTAGGGTTAGCAGCTGAGCTTGATCTGGAGGTGGAACAAATGGATGTCAAGACCGCATTCCTTCATGGGGATTTGGAGGAAGAAATCTACATGGAGCAACCAGAGGGGTTTGAAGAGAAGGGGAAAGAGGACCTCATGTGCAGATTAAAGAAGAGTTTGTACGGTCTCAAGCAAGCACCAAGACAGTGGTACAAAAAGTTTGAATCGATGATAACTCAACAGGGATTCAAGAAAACCACTGCAGACCATTGTGTGTTTGTCAAAGATACCTCTGATGATGATTTGATAGTGCTTCTACTCTATGTAGATGATATGTTGATTGTTGGCAAAGATGCTTCTGAAATCAAAGGCCTAAAGAAGCAACTAAGCAAGACTTTTTCTATGAAAGACTTGGGGCCAGCAAAAAGAATTATTGGCATGGAAATCCATCGAGACAGGTATGCCATGAAGACCTGGTTGTCGCAGGAGAAGTATATTGAGAAGGTACTTCGGAGGTTCAACATGGACCAGGCCAAAGCGATTGGATGTCCTCTTGCCAACCACTTCAAGTTGAACTCAAAGCAGAGTCCTAATACAGAGGATGAGGAAGAAGAAATGAAAAGTGTTCCATATGCTTCAGCTGTTGGAAGTCTGATGTATGCCATGGTATGTACTCGGCCAGATTTAGCTCATTCAGTAGGTGTAGTGAGTAAATTCCTTTCAAAACCAGGAAAGGAACATTGGGATGCAGTAAAATGGATATTCATATATATACGGGGAACCTCTAAACATAGATTGAGTTTTGGAGGATCCAGACTTGAGCTTGTAGGCTACACAGATGCAGATATGGCAGGAGACGTTGACTCCCGAAAATCCACATCAGGATACCTGATTACATTTGCAGGGGGAGCAGTGTCATGGCAGTCAAAGTTGCAAAAGTGTGTAGCATTATCAACCACTGAAGCGGAGTTCATTGCAGCAACTGAGGCATGCAAGGAAATGTTATGGATGAAAGGGTTTTTGGAGGAATTAAGTTTTGTGCAAGATCAATACAGGTTGTTCTGTGACAGTCAGAGTGCAATTCATCTAGGAAAGAATCCTTCAATGCATTCAAGATCAAAGCATATTGATGTTCGTTATCATTGGATACGAGATGTATTGGAGAAGAAGTTGTTGAAGCTTGAGAAGATTCACACGGATGAAAATGGATCTGATATGATGACCAAGACATTGCCGAAATGGAAGTTGGAATACTGTAGAGCTGTTGCAGGTTTGATCGAATTCACAAAATGGGCTTGAGGGGGAGAATTGCTAAGTAATCAAGCAACCTAAATTGAATTCAAAGCCACCTAAATTGAATTCAAAGAACACCATTTTGGAATTCAACAACACAATTAACACATGTGTTGATTAGTCAAAAATTATGAGGTAAGCCATGAGGTTTTATTTTTTGTTTTTTCCCTAAACTTTTCCTATAAATACCCATCCATTCTTCATTTCAAAACACACCAAAAACACAAATCCTCTCATCTACAATCATAAGTGTAGAAGTGAGATAAAGGATTTAGTGTGAGATTTCTTAAGGAGTGTTTATCCTTGGAAGGAATAGGATTAGTGGAGAGAAAGTGAGTGTTAAAATCAGAGTGTTCTGAGTGAAATACTTTGTATTCTCAATTCTCTTGTCTTCTTTGTTATTAATAAAGAAGTGATCTCCTTGAGAGGTTTAGAGTGGACGTAGCCCAATCTTGGGGTGAACCACTATAAATATTGGGGTCCATCTTATTCATTGTTGATATCACTTATGATGTTCCGCTGCGATGTTACCTCGTTTATTTCCGTGATATCCCAACAGAAAGAGGGATACATAAAAAGCGACAGAACTAAACATATTCCTCCTAAGTTCTTCGCATTCACCAAGGAGCTAGAGAAGAATAAATGTATTGATGTTCGTCACATTCAATCAAGTGAAAACTCATCAGATCTCTTCACAAAGGCACTACCTACGACAATATTCAGAAAGCACACATATAATATTGGGATGCGCAATCTACGAAATTTGTGAAGAATTGTTCATGTCAACATCAGGGGGAGTTTACGTGACTGCACTCTTTTTCCCTTACTATGGTTTTTATCCCAATGGGTTTTTCCTAGTAAGGTTTTTAACGAGGCAGTATAAAAACACGTAATGAAGACAATCATTATGATCATCATCACAAGGAGGAGTGTTGAAAAATATATTTTAAATGTGTGTATTGAATATTTGAATGTTGAATATTTGAATTTTGAAAATAAGAGTTGTAAATATTGAAAATTAGTGTGTGATGATGTAGGTAATGATGTATTTTATTTTGGATTATTTGTAAAGATTTTCTATAAATAGATCTCTCATTTGTGAAGAAAATTACAATTGAGTAGAGAGAAAAATATTATAAAGTGTGTAGTTTGGTAAATTTTGAGAGTTTGAGATTTTTACTTTTTACCATAAATTTTTACTTTTTCACAACAATTTTTATTTAATTATAAATAATTCATAATTAAATAATTCATAATTTGTTTAATTTAAAATTTTATAAAATAGATTAAATAGTAAATCTAATCAAACGGATGTAAAAAACGCCGACCATACACGTAATCATCTGGCGCTGGTACTTACATAGATGCACAAACTTAAAGAAAGCGAAAGAAATAAGGAAAGTTGACACGTGCATGCATTCTGTGACAGGTGGCAGAGACCCGATTCCCCATGCGTGCAACCCATAAAACAAACTTGCAACTGCAAGTCATTTTCTACCGAGAAGAAAATTCTACAGAGGAGTAGCAGATTCAGGATTTGAATCAAGATTTCTTCATACATAGGTACTTGAGCTTCGCTCGCTTGATTTCTTGGCTTTTCATTTTTAATACTGTTACCATAAAATTCAAATATTCATGTCAACGGATCAATCTCATTACGTGTTTCGATCAGAAGCTAATTGTTATTCATATGCGAATATGGATGTATCTGCAAGAATCCCAGATTTAATTTGGTGGAGTGAATCATATATTATCCGAATTATTGTATATATATATATATATATATATAGCTTTGGTAGAATTTGTAACCGCGTGTACTGATCCCATTTGTGTTAACATATAGTGGTAGAAATGGCTCCAGCACAAGAATCTAAGCGTGAGGGTAATGTTCAGAGCTGCGATGAGTACTTTGAAACGGCACAAAGCAGAAAGAAATTGTCTCCTACATTGCAGGAGTCTCTGACATACGCGTTTGCGCATATTCCGGTTTCGTCGTTCCCCCAAGTTCCCGGGGGCAAAGGTAATCAAGGCCCTTAAGAGATGGAAAATTTTGCAACTGATTCGTATTGGATACTAGTTGATTCATCATATACGAGTGCCGGATGTTGGATGTCATTTAGTAGTCTGATTTTATCTCCCCTGAAATATTTTTGCCAGTTATCGAGATTGTAGCAGACACTACGGTTCTTGATGCTGTCAAAATACTGTCGGAATCCAACATTTTGTCGGCCCCTGTAGTGAATCCTGATGCCAAGAACAGCAAGGATTGGAGGGAAAGGTATCTGGGAATCGTGGATTACTCGGCCATCGTTCTTTGGGTGCTACAGAGTGCAGAAATTGCTGCCGCTGCCCTGGCTGCTAGCTCGGCAGCTGCTGCAGGGATTGGTACCGGTGCTGCTGGTGGTCTTGGAGCACTAGCATTTGGGGCGACGGGTCCTCTTGCCGTTGCTGGATTGACTGCAGCTGCCGTTGGTGCTGCCGTGGCGGGAGGTATGGCTGCAGATAAAGGAATGGGAAAAGATGCACCGACCGCAGCAAATAAGCTAGGAGAAGATTTTTACAAGGTTCTACTTAACGAAGAGCCTTTCAAGTCGACCACGGTAAAACTTCAATGGCTTTATATCTCTCTATGAAATGGATGAATCACCAAAATAATTTGTTAGAATACACCTTTCATAAAAGGTTGAATTATGTGTACCTTAAAGAGCCTCTTTATGCATAAGTCGCATCTGTCAAAAGCAACGCGTAGCTAGAAGTGAAAGATATGCTTAGCCTCAAATTATATAAATTTTGTGCGTACTGGTATCATTTTGGGGACTACTTTTCGGAATCGAGCTTGAAGTAGGTGGCTCAATAGTAGTTTTGTATTTTAACAAGTTGGGGAGACGATTTAATATAGGGTTATAATTTTACAGGTGAGTTCGATCTTGAAATCCTATCGATGGGCGCCTTTTGTTCCTGTGGCAACAGACAGTTCAATGTTGAGTGTCTTGCTGTTGCTTTCAAAATATAGGCTTCGGAACGTACCTGTTATTGAAATGGGCAGCCCGACTGTCAAGAACTTCATAACTCAATCGGCTGTTATACATGGTCTCCAAGAATGCAAAGGCAGAGACTGGTTCGACTGCATCACTTCTCATCCTATATCTACTCTGGGACTTCCTTTCATGTCTTCAGATCAGGTTACTGCTTATATTAAATTGATTTTCAGTCGGCTTACATTGCACTCGAGCTGACCTTTTCCCTAAAATGCATCGATCAGGTTGTAAGTGTGCAAAGCGGTGAATTAATCCTAGAAGCATTCAAGAAAATGAAAGATAAACAGATTGGAGGTCTTCCAGTTGTTGAGGGACCGAACAGGAAAATCATTGGCAATGTTAGCATCAGAGATATTCGATTCTTGTTACTCAGACCCGAGCTGTTTGCAAGTTTCCGGTAGAATTTATATGAACTTTTTGACCTGAATTATATGGGGCTGGTCTTTCATGGTAGAACAACTCATTTACATGTGAATTGCAGGGAGCTCACTGCCAAGGACTTCATCACTACTATTGCGTCTGCGACCGACAACATTGGGAAGACTGCGACACCAATAACATGCAAGCCCGATTCAACGCTTGGTTCTGTAATAGACACACTCGCAACCATGGCGGTTTATAGAATCTACGTCGTTTCAGGCCTTGACAATGAAGTTATCGGGGTAATTACGCTGAGAGATGTTATTTCGTGTTTTATCACAGAACCTCCAAACTTCTTCGATGATTACTTTGGATTTGCTGCTAAGGAAATATTGAACAAGTGAGATGTCTTTGAGCAGTGAATGAATACATTGTTCTTCCAGTTTGTAATCTTCAGGCTTCTGTCTATTAATACCAATGTTTTATCTTTTCAAGTCCATTTTTAGTTAGCCATTGAATAATTTGATTCATAAATTATAAGACATTCATTTTATGATGTAAGAAACACATAAAAACTAATTACTAACACTGCAGCATCAGTTTACGACTTTGTGCTAAGGTTTCCACTAAGGTTTCCGCTGAGATTTCCACTATTTGTACACCCTTCTTGAACTTGAACCGAGTACTGCATATGCCAAAGCACATCCTCTATGGTTGGGCGCACGCTTGGATCTTTACACAGGCAGTTTAAGGTGATCTGCACCATTGTTTTCAGGGACTCGTATGCAAACGTTCCACGTATGGAGGGGTCGATCATATCGCGTAGTTTTGACGGTGTTTCGGCTAAGCTCCTCTCGAGCTGTAGCTCAGAAATTTAAGAAACGCTAGATGAAGTATGAGGGAAATGGGACAAAAATTTCGGAGCGAAAGTTATATTACCTGAAATTTCAGGTCATCTATTTCAGTTTGAGAATCTATAGATCTGCCAATGATAACTTGAAGTAGGATCACTCCTAGCTGATAAATGTCTTCTTTTTCTGGATTTTCACTGCAGATATATGCCATGCTTGCGAGTAAATACTTGTCGGTCACAGTGTCTTTGTGGGAAGGGGATAAAAAAATATACATGAAATTTGAAAAAGTTACATGTTTGATTGATTTGGGTGAACTTGTCCATCTGGAGGGCTTTCTCCACCAACCTGTTTCAAGAATATATCAGATTACAGAAAGAAAAATTGCTTTGTTTTATGCTTTGAAATGCTACTTCAAATACCGTTGCTTTCCATGCTGTCAGGTGGGATGTAAAACAAACGCACCTTAGAAGGTAAGTTTATGTTATAGCTGCTTATTTTCGCGGTTAAGGTCTCATCCAACAAGACATTGTTGATTTTCAGGTCGTTTCCATGGATGTTTACGGTGTGCAAGTACTGTATCCCTCTCGCAATCCCCAGTGTGAGAGCCGTTCTCTGTGGCCATTTCATGGCATCCCTTTTCCTCCAATCTGCCAGAAATGAAGTCATCAAGTGCTCATATATTCTAAGATTCAGACACGACTGAATGAAGTTTCTCAAAAAGGCAAAAGTCCTATACCTGTAACATGATCCTTTAATGAGCCACATGCAATACTCTCCAGCACAATAAACACTGTGCTAGCTGTTTTGGGATGGTCCTGGTACGTTACGATACAGTGCCCCAGAACACTCACCAGATGACGATGCCTTAGCTTCGATATAACCGTCTCCATGTGCTGCTGCAGAGCTTGTGATGAATGCTTCTGTTTCAGTTTTAGGTGCTTCACTAGGACTACTGATCCATCCCTAAGCCACCCTTTGTAGAGCTGTGAAAATGATTGCCCAGTCACATATACAGTATAAAGGTATTGTATAAGAAAAGTGATTTCTTACATAAGTCAAGATTATATATATTTCCCACTTTATTTAAGTATAAAATTACACTTGGACCACTCCACAATTGCTTGTGAAGCAAAAATGAGTTATCTAGCTCATTCTAGACGGCTTCAAGATAATCGTTCGACTCTTCCAAGAATTCGAGGGGGCGAGTAGGGATACTTTGGTACGCCCCTCGAGCGATATTCGAGTTTTTTCGAGTATGCTCGAGTATGCTCGAATATCTCCATACATTGAAGACGAATAATGTATTTTACCTGGCCTTGTGATCCTTCTACTACCAAACCAGATGGATCAAAGTTGTTTGTTGCCTCTTCCATTTCCTCCAGTGTGAAGATCTGATAAGGTGGGAGTCCTAGTGATGTCATCCGCATTGGTGGTGGCACATGCCCTGAATAAATGCAATCACATTCTCACATCGCTGTATATATATATTTTAAGTTGGTCGCAAATTCAGAAATCGTCTCAAACTTGAGATCTTGATACTAAATTGACCATACGTCACGTATGTTTTAAAGATTTTTAATTCACAATAAAATGTATTTTTTCTCATATAATTCTGATCATCGTATGATTATTGTACTTTGAGAGTATACTGCACACATAAATTATCTCAATTCCATTAAATATCAAATTGAATAATAAATGCACCAACTAAATAACGAGGAACCGGGAAACAAAAACTAGTATGATGGAAACATTCAATTCTTACCTTGAATATCTTTGAAGATAGAATTTAATTAGTTCACGGCCAATAATATTTTATACAGGGGTCCAATAATTGTCTCTGTTTGATATACCAATCGAAACGTTATGTTTGAGCTGTCGTATGATTAAAAGATTAGAGCTGTATCATTATCACAAACTATAATTTTTGGCAAAATGACATACTCAGTTCTATAATTAGTATGAGAGTCAAGATCTCAGGTTCGAGGTAAAGAGCGTAATTAGTGAGAGAGATTATTGATGTGTAATAATTATCTATGTTTGGTATAGCTATATAAATGTAGTACTTGAGCTGTCATATGTTAAAATTAAAGTTACACATTACCACCATCTATAACTTTGAGTAAAACCGTCAACCCAGTCAAAAGCATCTTATATTTGTTTTTCTAACGAAAAGGACTGGATTCTAATTAGATTCCGTCGAGTGTGCAAAAGCATTGCAAAAACAAAGATTGAATTCGAGACATAATTATAACAAATTTGACTCCCAACTCAAAAAAAAAACCCAAAATATGACAAAACAACATTAAAGAAACTCGTCAAATAGATATAGATATAAAAAAAACATAAAAGAATATACAATGATCATATGACAAAATGAATGTACATAATAACATATGGTATATATAAATAAAATAAATATAGAAAAAAATTAAATGAGAATTAACAACATGTTTCTAAGAAATTGAAAGAAAATTAAAAGATATTTATTAGAAAACTTACTTCTGATGGGAGACCCGCGAACTGAAGTTTTCTCGATCACCAAGCTGTCGCGTCTGTTCTTGCCGCCCGGTCTTCTTCTCTGTGCTCTTTTCAAGATCACAAGAATCAAGAACCCAAATACCACCAAGATCACTACAACTCCCGCGATGATCCCAAACACAATCCCGAGTTTCAGAGTCGATTCCTGCCTCCCGTTTCTCGCCGGCGGCTGAACTGCCAATGCATCTTTCCGGCAGAAAGAGGAAGGGCGTTGGTATTTCGATGTTGTGTTCGCCAGACAATTGAACATGATGATCACCGTCTTGTTTCCTGCATTTGGCGCGACGCAAGAGGGCAGCTTCCCGATCAAAAGGTTGTTCGAGATGTCCACGAAAGTTAGGTTCGCGCTGCAGGAAGTATCCGCCGCGAGTGCTCCGGTGAACTGATTTCTTGCGAGTTCGATGTACTGGATGGATGGCAGGGAGAACAGGAAAGAAGGGATTGGCCCGATGAGTTTGTTTGATGAAGCGTCCAGCACTTGGAGTCTGATCATTTTGTTGAAATCTTGAGGGATTTCAGATCTGAAGGAGTTGTTTGCCACTGAAATGGACACGAGATTGAATCCTAGAGATGGGAATCCGGGTCCAAGAAAATTGCTGCTCAAATCCAGGTTTTCGAGAACCGACAAGCTACTTAGATCTGGAACACTCCCACTGAGCAGATTTTTTCTCAGAACAAGAGTTTTCAAGCCCTGGAAAGTGGATACCGACCCCGGGATGCTGCCGTATATGAAATTTGAGCTGATATTCAACACTACAAGGGATCGAAACCAGTTGATTTTTGGAGGCAATGGTCCCCATAATCCCAAAGAAACCAGTGAAAGTTTCTGTAAACCAGAGAGTTTAGTCAACACGGTGAAGAACGAATCCAGCGAGAATTTAGCAGAAAGAGTCTGATCAGAAACCGCAAAGTTCGAAGGGGAGAGCCGGGGATTTTGAGAAGGGGAGCTGCTGTTACCGACTATGGTTAATTCGGTTACATGATTGTCCGAACAGGTAATTGTAAGAGAAGGGTTCTGTGGAAGAAAACAGAAGTTCGTCCAGTTATTCCATTGTTGAAGAACTGGTGGGTATTCGAGAAGCTGCTGGATTTGGAAGAGGATTCCGGTTTCTGTTTGAGCCAGTTGGGAATTTGAAACTGGAAACGAAAGCATGAAAATCAATGAAGAAACTAAGAATCTGAAGTGCATCCATGAATCCTCCATTGTTATGGAGCATCAAGCTGACGAAATTCAGAGTTTTAGTGAAGAGGTTTGACTAGAAGGTTGGAAGAGGAGTTATTTCAAGAAAATGTGATGAAAATCATGAGAAAAAGAGACTTCAAGTCTCACATGAATGTAAATACATATATAATAAATAAGGTTAAAGTAATGAGAAGAATTCAGTCTTGATTTTGTGTAAAAAAGTTCTGAGGAACTGAGTGAAATTAATGATTTGTGGGACTTTGGGGAATAAAGTACCTATTTTTGCGCAATGTTTCAGTAACCGGTTAGAATTTTTTAAACCATGGTTGAGTTAATATTGACAAATAGAGTCTCGAGCTACCAGAAAATAAAAAAAAAATTATGTATAAAAAATATCGGGAAAAAACAAGTCACTCGGGTTATCGCCCGGACAGAGCAACATATAGCTCCGCCCGTGGTTCTTGTCCAACTTCTAAGTTGTACAATGAGATTTAACACCTATGGTATGCAATATCATGTTCAGTAGGTTTCTCCACTTATTTTAATGGATTTTTTGGCAATTGTATCGATCATTTACGTAAAACAAGAACAGATGATCAAAATCTTATATGTAGAGTTTGTAATAACTTATACAATAGACATCTTCATTTGTACGAGCCTAGTCCAGATACATTATATTATAATTATTTTTTTTTTTAATGACGTGAGAATATATGGTCGCTATCACATATCTAAATTTAGAGAATTTTGTAAATGCGAGTTTTCTGAGTATCGTGCTGAGACTAGTCGGTGCTCAGTTTTTCTTGGTGTTCATACACCAATAACCTGCCTCAGTGCTACGCGAAAGTCGATATTAAATGGAGATGGTTTTTGAACCGTCGATTTCGCCTGCAATGGACGGTCTTGATGTTCAAGTCAACGTAACCCTTAATTCAAAGCGTCTTCTTTGACCCGTTCTGCATGGCATATTTTATGGACCAAACATATTTTAGAAAATATTCTTTATTATTATTTTTTTATTTCCTAAACTATGGGGCATTGATCGGGGAAAGAGGGTGAGACCACTTAAACCAAAGCCCGATCTCAGAAAATTTTCTTTATTTGATAAAACATCAAATAAAATAAATGCAATATAGCAATTTTGGGTTAATGTTAGGAGATTACCTAGTGTTATTCAATCTCACTATTAGACTTTAAGGAAAAAAATACAAAATTAACCGTGTAAGTTTTGTATTCTAAGTAATACGAACATTAAAATTACTTGGCAAAAAAATGTGTGAGACGATCTCATGGGTCGTATTTTGTGAGACAGATTTCTTATTTGGGTCATCCATGAAAAAATATTACTTTTTATGCTAAGAGTATTACTGTTTATTGTGAATATCAGTAGGGTTGACCCTTCTCAAAGATAAAGATTCGTAGTATCACGAGAGACCTACTCAAATTACTTTCTGGGGAGGTTTGTTTGATATCAAAAAACTGCTTTAAACTAACCACGTTATTTTTGTATTCTAAGCAAGACGAAGTCGAATCTTTTAAATTATACAACAGTTGAGGCGTTACGTTTCGATTGCTCTAACAATCAGTGACAATTATTGCACATCAACAATCTACTTCTCAATAATTACACTTTTTTGTTATCAATGAAAATCGAATTCTTGGTCGTAGTTCTGATGTCAATTATAGTGCGATACTTTTTAGCATCATTAACGGAATGATTTGTTGTCAAATGGTCTTTTTCAATATGACTTTGGTTATTACAATGTACGCACGTGTCATTTTCTTTGGTTTATTGTCGCAATCGATTGAAATTAATACGCTGTATGCATCAAAGTAGCACGTGTGCTTTCTAGGCTTATTATCACATTTAATTGAAATTAAATGGTTGTCGTATTGATTCTACCTATAAATTGGTGAATAATCGAACAAATTAAATGATCTAATTGTTACACCCAATAATTCAACACTTTTGGGGGCTCTTGAAATTTAATACTATATTATAAAATAAAAATAATGTAAAATTCGACATGATTTATAAATATAGGGTAATATGTTGCTCTTATTGACAAAATCAATTATTTAGTCGACAAATTATCGTGTTGTTGATATGGTATTAGATATTGCTTGACGGATATTTCTTAGCATAATTTTTCATCTCATTATATTAGCTAGATGTTATGTCACACATTTTTTAAATGTAACAACTCTCGACTAGACATAGTTAAGAATATTTTTGAAAGTCAACTGACCAGTGGACAACTTGAAATAGAGAGATTGCATATATCATACCAATTCTTGTCTGACATAAAGTATTTTCATCAATCAGTTGTCTGATAGCTTTTGTATAAAGTGAAATTTATAAACGCAAAAACATGAAAGATCATTTAATGAAATTGCAGCACGTGACAGTGATGTGTCCATATTGTCGGGCTACAGTATAAAGAGTCGTCGAGCGTGAAAAATGATTGAAGTACTATATATAGAGAATGCGCAATTCAACAAGAGATACATAGAAAAAGTGATACATTCGAAGAAAAGAATTCAAAGCTTTCATACTGAAAGAGTTTTGATGTAAGGACCGTGTATCGTATTATCGTAAATCTTATATGATTATCGATAATTCATGCATTTGATATGTGATTATACATTGGATGTATATTATGACAATGAAATTGAGAAATGAATATTGAATATAAATTGATGTTGTAAGAGCTCGAGTGGAGAGGCCGGACGTCAATTTAGTACAAACATAAATATTTGTACAGAACATGTGGCGCCCGGGCGGTAGAAAATGACCGCCCAAGCGCCAAGGTAGAAAATGTGAGTATTCAGGCAGAACTTGCGGCGCCCGAGCGGTAACTTTTGACCGCCCGGGCGCGGCATAAGTATAATCCGGGGCGAGCGCGAGAATTCTACCGCCCGAGCGCGAGAGCGGTGGGGATAAGAATACTTTCTTTTCTCTTTCCTTCGCCATTTCTTATACGATAACTTCGATGGAAAATTAGAGAAATCGATTTCTTTCGTCCGATTCGACTTCGAAACGCTGTCTAAACGCGAAACAAATTATATATTTGTGATCGTCGCGTCGAGGGCTTCTGACTGAGGTAATTTTCTTCTAGTTCCAGCAGCTTTAAATATTAAAGTGCTGGAATAGCATGTATTTGAAGTTAAATTTCTGATATGTAGTAGAATAACCGACAATAAACTCGTATTCGAAGTCGGAATTGAATTATGATATGATTATAATTTGATATGAATTTTTGAAGTTTCAAATGATATTTGAAACTCATATTAATGATTTTGGAGTATGTTATTGATTGGAATGAGTATGTTATTGATGTAGATAAAGTGTTATATCAATATCTTCAGGCTACATCAACTGGAAACGAAGAATTGAGGTATGTTGCGACCGGGTAACATACGACAGGTATCTGTATTATATGATATATGCTGGATTGATTGGATTGGAATACGTGTCTATGTGCATATTTGATGATTTGATGTGGCATACATGACATTGAGATTTGAGTATCGATGTATAAAATAAATATTTTGTTAACACACATTATTTGATGCATACATCGATACATGACATACACGTTGAGCTATGATCCTTGGATACCTTGATATGATTGGATTGGATTCCGGGGTTTGTGAACACAATTGTTATGTCGGTATTATATGACCCGTAAAACATAGACATTTGTGGCCTCATATGATTGGATATGAGATGTGAGATTTGATGGCGCTTTGCCGACGCTATCATACGTGTATTCCCATGTCGGCCGGTGTGCCAGCTCGAGCATTGATTTGATAGCGATTCGATTGATTCTGACATGTGCTCAGTGGATGGTCATTTGACCTGATACCTCCACGACATACATGCATTGCATACCATATATCATTGTTTAGATACCTGTGGTACATATGATTGGTTGTTCCATACGGAGCTTTGCTCACCCCCAAGGGGGGCTGTTGTTGTTTTTGTGTGTGGACAATGTCAGGTACTCCAGGATATCAGGAGACCGGAGAGGGTACTTCTGGAGGGAGCCACAGCTTGGGCTGAGGTTTTATGTTTATGTCTTGTTCCCAGTATATATGTATATGTATCTATATACCGGGGCATGTCCCGAGGATATGAGTTGTTTGTATGTGATTGGTTTTGATTATGTGTGGGCGTGTTTATGATGTGAGATTAAATACTATGTTTTTAGTATTCAAATGAAATGATTCGGGCTCACTGTAAAGAAATTTTAAACTCGTTTTCTGCTGTAATTACTTAATCCTAATCTGATTGTATTGTAATAATGATTAGGAGCTAAGGGCCCCACATCTGAGCACACCGCTCATATATCCTACTCTGCTCAAGAGCTGGAAAAACAACTACTCGAGCGTTTTATACTAGACATAGCTCCAGGAGATGCAAAAATTTTGAATCTTAGGCTTCATTTTTTGTTATATTTGTGATGTTCTGGTTGTTTGACTAAGGGTCTCAACAACTGTAAAAGATACTAGGAGTTTCAATTTAGGCAGTTAATAAGTCTTACGATTGAAACGGATTGTTATAAAATATTTGTAAATCCAAAGTCTTCAAATAAATTTCTTCCTAATTGGAAAAAGGAGAGACATAGAAGGATTTTATCGTCGAACTTCCACATATTATGTGTTATTTACTCTAACGTATCTGTTCATCTAGTTGACTTACAAATTTGAGTATATAGTAATAATAATCAAATGAATCATCGGACCATTCTTCCGCAATATTTTTAGTCTGACCATTTACCTATAGTCGAGAAAAATAGGTCTTGCATAGCTAACACTATCAACATTATAACGCCCGAAAAATAAGTACACGTAAACCGCATGCATGCAAATGATTTAAATTGTATTTTTTTATTCAATTAATTTTAAAAGCTTAAACGATATATTTTATATGCTTAAATGTTTAAATTATATGATTTCGTGAAATTGAAGGATTTTATCCGAACATTCAATATTAGGCTTGGAAAAAGAGACCGGAGACGACCGAGATAAAAAAAATTCGATAAAATTTTTTGAGGCTTGATAATATTATTAAAATTTTCTAAAAAGGATGTAATCCAAATTATTTTACGAGATAATTTCGATTTTGTTCAGGAAGCTGGTTTTGGTCAAACGAAGGATTTTTAAAGCCCAAAAAGTATTATTTTTGAAACAAATTTTGTAAAATTTTATTTTATAATTAAATAAGTCTTAATGAGCTTAATTTATCTAAGATTTTATCGGGCCTAATTATTTTCAAATTAAGAGTCCTAAAGATACTAAAATTTACACCTCTAATTCACCTAAAACACTAAATTATAAAACAAAATATTAGGCTTTCAGGTATACCTAGTGGCCGAACACCTAGCACACCAAACACTAAAAGGTTTTCGAAAAATTAGAGAGCAAGGTTCAAGGGTATCGTCACCCGTTCGTCCTCCTTCGCAAACGCCAACGATCGAATATTCAAGTGTTTTTAACGCAAAGACACACTATTAAACCTTTCTTTTGCACCATTCAAATCAATTAAGCATGATTTATGTATTTTAGCATGAAAAAATTTTTTGAGTACAAATCGTTTAACGTGGTGATGATTATTTTCAAAGTTTTGATACTTTTTGTGCATATATGAACATGTTATGAATTCTAAGAGACACACTGCCAGTATACGATGTTAAAGGGTTAGGAAAAGTGTCCTTAAGGGACAAAACAAGGACTGGACAAGGGCAGAGAGGGGAGCCATGCATGGCTAAGGGTTAATGGCTAGGGTTTCAAGGGTTTCCCTTGGTTTAAGGGACAAGTTGGCTCGGCTATGGGGAGAAAACGCTCGGGGCTTGGTTCAGACCTTGAGTGCGGCTAGGCTAGAGGCTAGAAGGAATCCATGGGAGGCTGGACTCATGGCTAGGGAGAGGAGAAGTCATGCGCAAACCCTAGGAGAAACTAGGGCTCGCGCACGACTTGGTTATGAAGGAAGGGTCCACGGCTCGTTTCTGGATGGTTAGACTGGTCCAATAGGGTCTAGTGAGGATGGATCGGGGTCGAGGCTTGGTCTGGTGCAGCCGTGGTCCATGGTGGCTTGGTTTGTAGAGGGCCGTGACCTAGGTCATTAAAAAAGAGGAGCGCGTGGCTTGGATTTGGGCAAGGGGTTGTTGTGCTGGGCTAGGCTAGGCCATGGAGGGTCCAGGAGGTACTGGTGAGGGTATGTTCCTAGGTGGCTCGAGGGTGGCTCGGTGTTTGACGAGAGCGTTGCTTGGTTTTAAGACTAGGGCTCGGTTTTGGGGCTTAGAAAGGAAAGTGGTTCGAACCGTGGTCCACAGGGGTCGATTCATGGTTCATGAGATTATTTTAGGTATGAAAAGCTTATATTTAAAGTTTGAGAATAAAATATTAAGTTTTGATTTACTTCGAGATTAAAATGTTTCACAGTTTAGTAATTAAGTCAATAAATCGAAAGGCTCTGGTTTACGTCTAAGAAAAATATTAGAAATCAATTATTAAACTTATATGATGATTTGGGATAGGCTCGAGTCGATAAAAATAAGATAAAATCAAAATCGAGAATTTTGGGGTCTACGGGTAAAATGATCATTTTATGTTCCGGGTAGTTCGAAAGGTCTGGAAATGTCCCGAATAATCAAAACACATGCTAAATGATATTTTAAAATATTTATGATGAAAACACGATAGTTTATGATTTATGCTAAAGTTGTATGATTTTTCATGTTAAAATGCTATTTTTTGGATTTGGAAAGGACATGATATTTTTTAAATAAAAATGAAAGAAATATATTTTGAAGGATGTGAATTGACTATGACAAATATGATATGATTGAAAATATTGTGAGGGAGAAGGCCCTAGAAGGAGCCTGTTTACGGGAGAAGGCACCATAAGGAGCTCAACGATCGTATTTCCATTCACGGCAGTGCCTAGTGCCCATCCTCATGGACAATGGTGAGCTAAAACTGATCAGTCGATCACATGATACAATTACAGCTAGTCACTTTCAAGGATCAAACTTCACCCAAAATGATATATGATGATGGAAAGCTTTACGATTAAATGATTTATTTACGCTTATAAATTTACACGAGCTATTTTAAATAAAAGTATATGCATGTGACTGTATATGTATTATTTGTTACTCATGGTTAGAACGTGCTGAGTCATTAGATTCACTAGATTTGGATGGTTGCAGGTGAAGATGATAATGAGGGAGGCGCTGACGATTGAGTGGATCGAGTCTGACAGTATAATCTCGAGGGATACTTATTTCCGCATTAGCTCGATAGTTGAAGTTTTGAAATAAAGATTTTGAGAATAATTTATTTAGAGATTTTTGTGCTTTATCTTGAAGTTTAGTTTTGATCATGTTAAATGTTGACATAATATTTTTGTTAATTGACTGACGACTTAGGGTTTTTTATGTACTTAATATTTTTAAACGTTAAATTATTTTTAGATGTTTAAATGTTGAGTTTGATCTTAAATGAGGGTTTGAAGTTCATGACTTATGATTACAAAAAAAAAAAAATAGTAAGATTTTAAAGTTGAAAAGTAAGAGACATTTCAAAGACCTCTTGTAAAATTTTAAAAAGTTGTTTAATTACCCCTCTAAAATACATTAATTACAATCCTAGCACATATATTATAGAGTAAAAATATATTGGTACACAAACTCTAGTTAAATGGACAAATTGATGCATGAACTATTAAAATGATTTAATTGGTACATGATCCAACTAAAGAGTCAATTTGACCATAATCTAAATCGACATCATGTACTAAAATACATTTTATTCCTGTATTATATATCATTTCTATCCTATCCCATCTAGGGATGACAACTTTCTCCACGGGTTTGGGGCCTCACGGGGAAAACTCGAAACGAGGATGTGGATTTGTGTTTGGGTTCGGGTTAGGGAATTTTTTTAAATCCCCGATGTAGTTCTGGACTGGTATGTGATTATTATCTTTATCCCCGAATCCGCCCCGAAAATAATATTAATAATAAAATAATAGTATTATTAGTATCAATAATATAATAATAATATTATTTTTTTAAAATGTTAATAAAAATATTATTATTAATATTTATATTAATATTAATATTATCACTAATAATAATATATAATAATAAGTTTTGGTTTGAAAAAATCTCCGAATCCATCGTCGTCTTTTCATATTAATATTTTTGAAACGAGGATGAGGACAGAGATGAGAAGTTGATCACTGAAATTTCGGGTTTGGAGATTCCCGAAGTTGAAAAAGCGAGGATCGGGACGGGTAAGAAAGTGGTGATGGAATTCGGGGACGGAGATGTGGATGGCGAACCCGCCCCACCTTGCCTCATTGCCATCCCTGATCCCATCCCATCACACGAGTCAAGCTGTGTCGAATATTTACATGCAACTAGCAAAGTACGCAAGACAAAAAAAAATATTGCGTACATTTATTATTTTTTGTGTGTGTAATAATTAAGGACGCATGTACAATAATTATACAAGTAATTAATCCCATTTTCTACACAATTTTGTCGAATGGTTTTCGTATTATAAATAACGTAGCTACTTGCATTAATTATTAGGATTGGATTTTTCAAGCAAAAAAGCTCAAATTGTCAAATGTGTAATTATGATAATCATATAGTTGGGAAACAATCAATATTGTAATTAAATTTTTTTTGACTTTGAAGACTAATAATAAAAAGGAAAAAAAACTTGTGTGAAACGGTCTCACATGTCGTATTTTATGAGAATGATCTCTCATTTGAGTCATCCATGAAAAATATTATTTTTTATGCTAAGAGTATTACTTTTTATTGTGAATATCGATAGGGTTGACAGGTCTCACAAATAAAAATTCGTAAGACCGTCTCACAAGAAACCGACTCTATTAAAAATTGATTATATTAAATAAAAAAAATCACGGACCCAAATATATGAATATATTTTCTACTCAAGTGAACAAATAGCTAACTTATGTCTTTCATAGATGGTTCTATATACAAAAATTCGATTTTCTCTCTATAGTATTTGATTTATAATGTTGTCCATCGACGTATTTTGAAACAAGACTCAATTGGTGCGATTTTGCCTAGGACAATTATATAGATTGTGACTGCCTTCGAATCCATCGACGATTACGTACACGAGGGATTAGTCGGGTGAAGCTCGAATATCACGATTTAAAAAAAAAATAAAAAAATCTATTATAGGCTTGTTAATAATGGTAAATTTTTACTATATCAAACGTTTGTGGAACCCTAATAATCTTGCCATTCTTTGAATTCGCAGTACCAAACAGAAAAATATTGAAGAACAGGCTTGGATATAGTATGTCAATTAGGCCCATTTCAAATGATGGTCTGGCCCAATTTATTGAATTCCAATGGGCCTCCAAATAAAGCCCATAAAAGGGACAAGCCAGCAAGGGGACCGAGTGATTGGGTGTTCCAACTCGAATTTTAATAAATTTTGTTAAGTGGTTAAAATCAATGTTTTCATAATCGAATCGATTTATTTAAAAAAATTGTCTAATTGATCGGACCTGTTTAAATGAATGGTCGAACCATAATACTGTTTTATTATATTAATATTAATATAATTAAATCTAAAATATGCATATAAATAGATTAAAAAAAATTATACTTACAAAGTTTAAAATCTAAATAACTATATAAATATATTCAAAATATCAATTATAGTTATATATATTTTGTAAACAAAAACAATAAATTGAATAAACTATAACATTACTAAAATAATATTTTTAACGATGATCAAATTCCAAATTATCATGTATATCTATAACCACATATTAAATTTAAGAGTTCAAAATAATAAATTAATTTTTTCAACATAAAAAAATTCAAAAGCGGGGGTAGCTGGTTTAATACTGGTCCGACTGATTCTGACTGGTATCTAAACCATACTTACGAACTTGTTTAGGATCGAATCGGCCAATCCAGTCCGTTTGTAAAAACACTTTTTACAATGGTCATTATTCAACATAGAACAATCAATCAGAATCATAGAATCCATCACAAATAATTCGAAAATATAATCAAATAACCAACTACAACCGACTACTAATAAAGGAAACATAAGCCCATTTATGTGAGACTCGAAACCACACTACAAGAAAAGCTTCAATCAACAACACTCATACAACAATGGTTTTTATTAAAATCGTTGTCTTTTTTCTTTTAACAACGGTTTTAACAAAAACCGTTGTCGTAGCCTAAAAAACCCCGCTTATAGACAACGGTTGTTAAAAACCGTTGTCTATGAGCATTTTTTCTTTTGGTTACAACAACGGTTTTTAAAACTGTTGTCTAAGAGCTTTTTTTTCCCTACAGCAACGGTTTTAACAACCGTTGTCTATGAGCGGTTTTTTTTTTTACTACAACAACGGTTTTTAAAAACCGTTGTCTTTTGGATGGTTTTTTTTAGGTTACAACAATGTTTTTTCAAAAACCGTTGACTATATAAGATTCTTTCAAGGGTCAAAGACAACGGTTTGTGTAAACCGTTGTCTCTCGAATGGTTTTTTAAGGTCTTGGTAATTTGATTGCATGCAACCTAGAGTTTTACTAAAATATGTGTTTAATTGTTTTAATGAATTAAATGCATGATTATTGCATGGATAGATGTTTTATTTCATGGGTTGTTAATGTTTCATGTATTAGGACTTTTAATAGTATTTCGCGCTCGAATGAGGAATGAAGACCGGAGATAGTTAAGGAAAACTATTTTTATAAATAATTCTTTTTTAATTATTTAATATATGGTGTAATTAAAGGTGATTTTTGAAAATGGGCATTGGTAGGTATTTTTACTCGTCAGGTCATATTTTGAACTGGTACGCAAAATTTAGCAAGTCGGGGACTTTTGAGGGTTTGAGCAATATTTTCAAAAAAAATTTCTTAACGAAATATTTTTCGGGAGTGTTTTTGAGCTTAATAAGATTATTTATTGCATAATGGGCCCAAAATTTTACTTAACCCCATTATTTTTAATTAAAGACCCATTAAACATTAAATATTATGTTAAACCTCCCATCAAAAACCCTAAACCTCCCTCTAAACATTTCGACCGCCCCTCTCATTATCCAATAGCAGCATTTTCGAAAAATACAGCCCCTTCCTTCAAAATTCTAAAAGTTTTTCAAAGAACTCCTTCCCCGTCTCTCTGGTACAAGTTCTACACGAATATTTCAAAGGTTTCGAGCGTCAATACGTAAAGGCATGCCTATATCTCGTTTTTCTCATCATTCACATCAATATATATTGGTTTGTATGTTTTTGCATGAGAAATCTTAGATGTATCATGTTGTGCAGGTTGTATACGACTTTGACACGAAATATATGCATACTCCTTCACATGTAACTCACGTTCTTGATTTGTTTCGATAAGGACAGCTAAACCATGGGTTTTAAGGGCTGTACATGGCGAGGTCTGAGGCGGCAATGGGTTGGAGTAGGATAGGGGTCGAGCTATAGGGAGAACCGATCGGATCATTTGCGTGCTAGTGATGATTGGCCGATCGGGTGAAGGGAAGAGAAGGGCACGACCATGAAGGGCTGAACCAAGCTGTGATGCGGACCTTGGTCGGTCCAAGCCATGGTCTAGGGAGGTCCATGCATGGCTGGTTGCGAGCCGAGGGTAGATCTGGGAAGATATGGCTCGATTACGGGACTCACGCGTGTTATTGGTAGAACCATGCAGATCCGTGTGCATGGGGGGCTGAAGGCGTGGATTGGTTGGTCCAGGAGAGGGTACACGGCTTGGTCTTAGTCCTAGGGTGGTCTGGTTAGGGCCTGGTCCGGTCGAGTTTGGGCTAGGGTCGATTTTTTGAAGGATAGGTGCACTAGGGTTTGGTGGGTGCAAGTGCAGAATTATTCCAGCAGCTGTATGGTCATTTTCGAGCGTCTTAGGTGGTCTGAAACAAGGGGATTATGGTCTGGTCATGTAGGTTTAACTCATGGTTTAAGTTGGGAAATGTTTGGTTGAGTTTCGTGTTAAAACCGGGACTTGTCCAAGTTTTAAAATGAATCGTATAAGGTATTGAATGTGCTCGAGTTTACATCTAGGAAATGATTATAAATATGTTTTGATGTGTTATAAAGAGTACACAAAACGACAACAGATTTTATCTATTGTCATAGGCCATTTAAAACCGTTGTAACTTAGGGTGTTGTTGAAAGTGAGTTAAAGGACAACGGTTAAAATTAGGGACGGTTTTTCACGAAGTCAGTGACGGTTTTTCAGGATGTCTATCGCTAAGTTTTTCAATAATATAAATAAAATTACTTTTAATAATTTAATAAATCTAAAAAAAGACTTACAATCTGACTATCCTAACAATATTCATTATCTTAACAAACACTTTTATAAAAAATTGAAGCGAAAAAGTTTACCCTAAATCGAAACTAAAATCGTCTAAGAGAGAAAAATTTTAAGTGTTGTGAATTGGTGTGGAGAAAAATAGATTGAAAATGCGGATATTTGTAGACAATTTGCGACGGTTTTTGGTTTAACCGTCACTATTATTTAGCGACGAAAACTATATCATAGCCATCACTAATTAGCGACGGTTTTGTATATACCGTCGTTAAAAGTAGCGATAAGCCGTCACTAATTAGCGACGGTTTTTGAGTTTACTGTCGCTAATTAGCGATGTCTTATCATATAGTTAATTAGCGATTTTAAAACGTCGCTTAAATAATATTCATGATTTTAACTAACGCTTAGAAATTTACCAAGATTTGAAGCGAAAAAACTTATCCTATTTCGAAATTAAAATAATCTAAGATAGAAAAATTTATGGTGTGAAGAAAATGGACTGAGGGTGCGGATATTTATAGACAATTTGCGACGGTTGTTGATTAAACCGTTGCTATTAACGACAGTTTATGGTTAAATCGTTGCTATTATCAAGGGTTTTTGTTAAACTGTCACTATTAGTGACGGTTACGCTTAAAAACATCACTAATTTAGAAATTGTGATGGTTTCTATATATAGCGACAGTTTAAAAGAACCGTTGTCGTTTGTCAAAAAAACACGCTAATGGACAAAGAAAATTGTTGTCGATTGTTCAAAAAGACATGCTAATAGACAACGGTTTATATCCTAAAAAAAACTCTAAAAAACAATGGTTTTTTAGAAAAATTGTTGTCTTTTGCTTAAAAAAAACACTGTACGACATCGGTTTTCACTAAACCTGTTGTTAAAAAGTAAAAGACAACGGTTTTAGTGAAAAACCGTTGTCGTATGTGTGTTGTTGAAGGACAAATTTCTTGTAGTGGAACATGAATTTTTATGAAAATCCGAAAATACGTCGCATGCTTGACTTTAAGGAAATTTATGTATATGCATGATTTTATAAGTAATGAATATGATGACACGTTTTTGAAGAATGAGAGTTGGTTGTGACTAATACAAACACAAACATGAACATGCAAGGCCAATGCTCAATAGATGGGTAATAATGTCGCTGATGTCCCCACCACCGAGTACCAAGGTTATACGTAGATGGATCCATGGACTAGAACTGATACGAAAGTCACAACTAATGATCTGAATTCAATAAAAGAAAATGAATACGTCTATGTTGATATTATGAGATATGTTATGGATACGTTTATGCTTTGACATGTTATGTTTAAGTTCATGCTTTTACTATCATGATATGTATTTTAATTACAGTGCTTTTAACTATTGCATGTTATGTATATGTACTTTCTATCACAGTTCATGTGTGTTGAGTCTTTAGACTCACTAGGTGTGAATGATGCAGGTAAGCATGATGATGTGGAGACTGGAGGTGCCGGAGACAGAGTAGGCGGAGCTGGGTGTACGCACGCTAACTTGAAGACCTTACGTTTTTCCACACTCTATGTTTTGAGTCAGGAGTGATACATTATGTTTTATACCTTTTACTTCTTGTTATATGTTGATGGTTTGACAGTGTTTTGATTGTTATATTTGAGTTCTTTTAAAACGATAGTTTAGGAAATAACGTGGTTAAATTATTTAATTGCAACATTTTTCTTCAGTAGCTAAAAGATTTTTTTTTATGTATGTGGTTGAGCATATCACTTGCTCGGCAAAAATGTAATTATATTTCCACATTATATGTTTTGAGTAAGGAGTAATACATTATTATTATTTTTAGTTGAACGATTCATTTTTTTTAATAGACCGTCTCAAAAGAGTTTTTATATAATTATATTAGTTAAAAAACACATAATAATTTTTCTTCAAAAATGTATTTTCTTGCTCGGCAAAAAATTCAAATTTGTTAAAAAATTTCACATCTATCTATCTATCTATCTATCTATAAAACCTAGTAAATTCATATCTTATCTATAACTATTTTATGCTAATGAAATATATATATCTTTTATCTTTGTCTATATTTTAAATTTTTTGAATGATCATGTCACTTATACAAATAAAAATTAGTATGAAAAATAATTTTAAAGTTTTTAACTTTAATATAATCTATTTTTTTCTCTAGATTTTGTACGCAAAAATTATTTAATCCAATATATATATATATATATATATATATATATATATATATATATATATATATATATATATATATATATATATATATATATTGGCATATAAGCGTGCATATATAATAACATACTTCAACGGAATACTATGAAAATTTTATATTAAATATAAGCATCAGATGTAGCTTAATTAGCACGTCTTTCTCCTTCGTTCTTTTACATATTAACCTGATCATATTTTCTTTAATGTACTTGGGGAGATAGATTTGAGATCCACGAATGAAACAATAAATCAAATCTTAAATCTACATATGATTTATATAATACCTTTGTAATATAAATTAGAATAAATTTCAAATGAAATCGTAATTGGATAAACTTGAATGCATCATACTTTAACATGAAATAATTTTCTAAACAATAAAATTACATTTGAAATTAACGTATTTGCAATCTATCAATCCAAACTCAATCTAAACTGAATTTAACCGGAAGAGGATATATTGATCTCAAAATTATAATTACTTATAATATATATTCGTAACACTCCGATCGCGTGGGAAATCGTTGTATAATCCCACAAACTACGTAGGGACGTTTAATTTTTTCCGGGGCGGATACGTTGATGAACAAGACTATAGATATATTTGTCATCGGGGGGACCGGTGATTTCTTTATATGGCTAGAGGGGTTGCCACTTCGATAATTGATGCATTTGAGGGAGATGTGTATTTTAGGCTTCGTGTTGATTTTAAGTTGTATGAATGTTGGTAAACAAGTCGAGTCGAATCGAGTTGGGAATCAAGACTTTCGTTTAAAGCTATGCCAAATCTATAAAATTAATAGGACTTGAGTAATTTTAAACCAGATGGGTTATACCCAAATCGTTGAAAGCTATGCCCAACATCAAGAACTTTATCAATAATTATTATACAACATTCCGTATATAATTTTTCCTCTCAGATCAATCCCAATTCGTAAATCGATCGATAGTTCAAAACCATACATTGAATAATTTCTTGCCATTATATTGATTCTTTCCTATTCATATACATGATTCCCATGATTCAATCGATACCTATTGACACCCAGAGTTATAAGTGGAAACCCTAGCAGAACTGAACACAATTCACGTCATCATTATCGTGAAAAATATGTTCATGCATCACATCAAAAGGAATATGGAGATGCAGAACACGGTGGCCGCCGGAGGAGAGGAGGATATCCTTGGCGGTGTCGACTGCCAAGCAAGTCAATTCTTCACTCATCTCATAAGACATGGGAAAACCCTCGAACAGCCCGTGCAGTTCTTCCCGTGCTTCTTTCCAATTGTCGAGATCTCGCAACTCCACACGGATCGATGTCTCGACGGTGCGCTCGACCTCGTGGTCCAGGAACTCGGAAAGCCCATTACGCAGGTCCCTGTACACATACATGTACACGGGATTGCAAGAGAAACTGAAGTTGATCGTGTGAAACTTCTGATCCGGTGCTGCTTCTGTTCTCCAGACCGGAGATTCATAGAATTCTAATCCCTGATGACATTCATCGGGTTCTTCTTCCATCTCCATCATCGTTTTCGCAGAGGAAAGAAAATATGGTGTTCTTCTTTGATATCGATCGGTCTATATACGTAGAGTTTGTTGTCTGTTCGTTAGACTTGTGATTATGGTAGGAAATAAATTCTTTCCTTCTCACGTATCTTTTAAGATTTTCTTGATTGAGTTTGGAATTTAAATATTAATTGGAGAAATATCCGAAATAAATTTAGATTATTTAAGTCATTATCTAAATAGTATACAAATTACACCAGCCATATCTGAATCTCCTGAGGTATTAAAAAATTAATATAAAATGGGGTTTTGATAAAGTGCCCTATATTTAATTTTAAGCTGCTCATTTATTGAAAACATATTACAAAATAGACATTTGTTGATTCTAACCCAATAGGAACCGACGAATCATCAGGAATTATATTTAAGGAAACAATCGTTATGTAGAAAAAATACCTAAATTACAAATTTCCACGCAAAAATAATCGAAAAGCTTACCATATCTTATCTAAATATTTAGTTTATATTAAATAACTCCTAATCCTATAAAATTGTTATTTAATGAAGAACCGAAGCTTCAACCAAACCTATAAAACCTTGTAGATCGATCACACTCTCCACAATTTCTAAGCAAACCAAAACCAAATTCAATTTCTTGTTCGAACGTCGAATTATGGATGACACCGCGCAAGAGATCGTCATGGTTTCACCGAAAGTCGAAAACAACGTCGTCACCACCCGTGAGACTCAGTTTCATGTGGATTTCAATTTTTATTGCGACCTCTTCGTATGTGAATACCATGATAACGTGGACCTCGGACTCACTGTGCGACCTAGTATCATCACCCAAGTTGCTATAGAAGTCCATATTAAGCCATTATAAACTCATTTTAAATTTTTGATTTTTTCGATGTGGGACAAGGGTATCACAATCACCCCTCTTTCAGAACGCGACGTCCTCGTCGCGGCCTGACCCCTCGATCCACCAGCACCGAGAATCTAGAGGTGGCTCCTACATATTCAAGAGGTGGCTCCTGTAATGTAGGACTTTGCCCCGCAGGTTTAAGAGGTGGCTCCCATCCACGTAGCACTTTGCCCCGCATAGCACTTAATTCTCGGTGTTCCATGCCGGTGACCAGCTCTGATACCATTCTGTCACGCCCCGAGCCCGGGCCCGCGACTGCGTGACTGCACAAGGGGCCTTTATGGCAACTACTTCGTATCCGTCCTCGCTTTACGAAAATGGTTAACCCAAGTTGCTATAGAAGTCCATTGTAGCTATTATAAACTCATTTTAAATCTTTGATTTTTTTGATGTGGGACAAGGGTATCACAGTGGACAAATCAGTCCGTTTGGATCTCAAACGACTCATGAACTCCACAAGTTCACGTCGAATGATCGATCGAGAGCTGAGTAATTATTATACAACATTCCATATATAATTTTTCCTCTTGGATCAATCCAAATTCGTAAATCGATCGTTCAAAACCATATATTGAATAATTTTTTGTCGTTATATTCATTCTTTCCCAAACATATACATGATTCCCAAGATTCAATCGATACCTATTGACACCCGGAGTTATAAGTGGAAACACTAGCAGAACTGAACACAATTCACGTCATCATTATCGTGGAAAATATGTTCATGCATCACATCAAAAGGAATATGGAGATGCAGAACACGGTGGCCGCCGGAGGAGAGGAGGATATCCTTGGCGGTGTCGACTGCGAAGCAAGTCAATTCTTCACTCATCTCATAAGACATGGGAAAACCCTCGAGCAGCCCGTGCAGTTCTTCACGTGCTTCTTTCCAATTGTCGATATCTCGCAACTCCACACGGATCGATGTCTCGACGGTGCGCTCGACCTCGTGGTCCAGGAACTCGGAAAGCCCATTACGCAGGTCCCTGTACACATACATGTACACGGGATTGCAAGAGAAACTGAAGTTGATCGTGTGAAACTTCTGATCCGGTGCTGCTTCTGTTCTCCAGACCGGAGATTCATAGAATTCTAATCCCTGATGACATTCATCGGGTTCTTCTTCCATCTCCATCATTGTTTTCGCAGAGGAAAGAAAATATGATGTTCTTCTTTGATATCGATCGGTCTATATACGTAGAGTTTGTTGTCTGTTCGTTAGACTTGTGATTATGGTAGGAAATAAATTCTTTCCTTCTGCCGTATCTTTTAAGATTTTCTTGATTGAGTTTGGAATTTAAATATTAATTGGAGAAATATCCGAAATAAATTTAGATTATTTAAGTCATTATCTAAATAGTATACAAATTACACCAGCCATATCTGAATCTCCTGAGGTATTAATTGCTACTGAATTGACATAATGATAAAAAATATTCAGTCCGATTTGCATAATCTGATATCAACAATTTCGAAGTTAAATCTACTCAACTTATGCATACGCTGAGATTTTATTCCATCGAGGAATACACCATGAAGGATTTGAAGAAGATCACCAAGTAAATAAGTGATATGTTCTTTGCTGTTGACAAACTGAAGAAAGACAGAGTCACTGTACCAGTGTTGTTCCAAACCCAGGATATGCACAGTCCAATCAGTTAGTTAGTTTAGCCGTTCAGAAAAATCTTAATTGTTGTGAAGTGAAATGGAAGAAATTGAAGAAAATTTGCATGTATTTATAGAGAGTGGTGAAAGAAAATGGGGGGAAGTTTGGGGGGAAGGAATTTTTTTGAAAATGGCAACGGTTTTAGATAAACTTTCGCGAAATTATAAATCGACGACGGTTAATCGAAGTTGTCGCTAAATGTTGCGACGGTTTTTATTTATTGAAAGTGTCTTCAATGACAACGGTTTTAAACCGTTGTCTTTTCTATCAACGACAACGGTTTTGCAACGGTGTTAAACCGTTGTAATTTCTAGCAACGACAACGGTTTTGCAAGGGTTTTAAACCGTTGTTTTTAACCGTTGTCGTAGGTATTTTACAACTGTTGTTAAAGTCAGTGTTGTTAAATGGTTCGCTCAAAGACAACGGTTTTTGACGGTTATCGTAACTACAATTTGCGACGGTTTTTAAAATCGTCGCAAAATATAAAGTGTTGTCGAAACTACAATTTGCGACGGTTTTGATAATTGTCGCAAAATATATTTGCGACAGTTTTTACAATACCGTCGCTAATTAAGTCCCGTCGCTAAATTTAGCAACGGTTTACTTTATACCGTTGCTAAATTTAGCGACGGTATTCATGTGCAAAACCATTTCTATTTAGCGACGGTTTATTAATTCCGTCGCTAATATTTTAGGTAAAAAAAAAATTAATAATTTAATAAATCTGTGTTTTCAATTGATACAATCGTGTAAGAGATAAAAATTTAAAAGTCGTGAAGTGATAAAATCGTGTAAAAGATAAAAATTTTAATTGTTTTGAAGTGGTAAAAAAA
Source organism: Primulina eburnea (assembly GCF_022965805.1). NCBI lineage: Eukaryota > Viridiplantae > Streptophyta > Magnoliopsida > Lamiales > Gesneriaceae > Primulina > Primulina eburnea. Next base: position 25,402,630 of record NC_133118.1, read on the forward strand.
TCGTGTAAGAGATAAAAATTTTAAGTGTTGTGAAGTTGTAAAATCGTGAAGAGATAAAAATTTAAGTGTTGTGAAGTTGTAAAATCGTGTAAGTGAGAAAAGTTTTAATTGTTGTGAAGTGAAATGGAAGAAATTGAAGAAAATTTGCATGTATTTATAGAGAGTGGTGAAAGAAAATGGGGGGAAGTTTGGAGGGAAGGAATTTTTTTGAAAATGGCAACGGTTTTAGATAAACTTTCGCGAAATTATAAATCGACGACGGTTAATCGAAGTTGTCGCTAAATGTTGCGACGGTTTTTATTTAACTGTCGCCAACTTTAGTGACAGATTTGGCAAACCCGTCGCTATTTTTAAACATGCGACAGGTTTTTTTAACCGTCGCTAAATTTAGCGACGGTTTAGAATAAACCGTCGCAAAGTGATACATCGGCAACGGTTGAAGTAAAACCGTCGCTAAACATAGCGACGGTTAGAGAAAAAACTGTCGCTAAATAGTTGTCGAATATCTTTTACCATTTTTCTTGTTGTGAGAATCCAAAACTGTTGTCTTTAATAATTTTTTTCATTAGGTAAAATTTTTGTATTAAATTTCTTTTAATTTATAATATATATAATAATAATTAAACCAAAAATAACAATCGAAAACAAAATATTTACCACGTTAAATCCGTGAATATGTTATTTTCAAAATCCATCTTCCAAAATATGCCAACGATAAACAAAAATTTTAAAAGTTTGAATTTACTATCGTAATTGACCTTCACTACAAGAAAAATGCTATACGACAACGGATTTTGTAGTCATTTTAAAACTGTTGTTGAAGCCAGTGTTGTTAAATGTTCGCTCAAAGACAACGGTTTAAAAGTGTTGTCGTAGCTACAATTTGCGACGGTTTTGAAAACCGTCGCAAATAAAAAACCGTCGTCGTAGCAACATTTTGCGACGGGTTTAAAAACCGTCTCTAATTATATTAGCGACGGATTATTAAACGGTCGCAAATTATAGTGGTGACGGATGTCTATGTAAACCGTCGCTAAATAGCGACGGTTTATAAGTCCGTCGCTAATATTTTAGGAAAAATAAAAAAAATTAATAATTTAATAAATCTGTATTGTAAATTGGTATTATTTTATAAAAGATAAAATATTTAAGTGTCGTGAAATAATAATATCGTTTAAAAAACAAAAATTTTAATTGTTTTTATGTGGTAAAAAAATTGTTTAAAAGATAAAAAAATTAAGTGTTGTGAAGTGGTAAGTAAAATCATGTAAGAAATAAAAATTTAAGTATTGTGAAGTTGTAAAATCGACTAAGTGAGAAAACTTTTAATTGTTGTGAAGTGAAGTGGAAGAAATTGAATGAAATGTGTATGTATTTATAGAGAGTGGTGAAAAACAGTGGCGGGAAGAAGTGGGGGAACGAATTTTTTGAAATTAGCGACGGTGTTGACTTAAACCGTCGCAATATTTTAAATCGGCGACGGTTAATTTTTTTTGTCGCTAGATGTAGCGACGGATTAAATAAAACGTCGCAACATTTAGCGACGGGTATTCTTAAACCGTCGCCATATTAAAACATGCGACAGTTTTTATCGCGACGGTTTGAGTTTAACCGTCGCCGATTTATTATTTTGCGACAGTGATTTTATACCGTCGCTATTATTAGCGACGGTTAAAGAAACAACCGTCGCTAAATATGCCACAAAACGCCCTTTTTTAGAAAACCGTTGTCGAATATACCAAAATAAGCGCTAATAGACAACGGTTCTGTAAACCGTTGTCTTTGACCCTAAAAAACACTCAAAGACAACGTTTTTTAAAACCGTTGTCTTTGACCCGAAAAAACCGTTGTCTTTTTTACGCAAAAGACAACGGTTTTTACAAAACCGTTGTGATTTGCCCCTAAAAGACAACGGTTTTATAAAAACCGTTGTCTTTTTCTTAAGAAACACACTTTTAACAACGGTTTTCGTAAAAACCGTTGTTAAAAGTTTTTTAACAACGGTTTTAACAAAAACCGTTGTTAAAAGTGTGTTGTTGTTTGACTTTTTCCTTGTAGTGCTTGATACATATTCGTCATCAACGTGGCAATAGAGGGTTGTTTACATGTTTTGAAATAAATAAAAAAAAACTTACAAAGTAGTATTCAAAACTTGAAGCTTTTATTTAATTCGTAAGAAGGGTTGTTTACAGAGAGGAAATAAAGGGGAGCAAACTTGACCGTATTCTACTAAAAACACAATACAGCCTATAAAGAGATGGAAGAGCAGGACATCAAACCCAGGATTCCAACTAAAAATATAAACAATACAATGCTTTATAAAAGAAAATAGTAACATGATTACAAAAGTCAAAAAGTCTATATAGTGATATTCCACCAACTTTATTAAAGATGAATATCCTAATCATCTTTAATATTTTCTTTTAATGAATTTATATAATTTTCAAAAATATCACTAATATGGGAAGGAATATCTTCCTTTGGGTCTTGAGCATTTTGCATCTGCATTAGATGGATAAATTGGTTTTCACTTGATTCGGATACCATAGATTTATCTGATTTGGAGTCAGAACATGCAATGTTCTTATAAAGATCTTTCTTCAGTTTTTCAATGTAGACTTTAATCATCTTTTCTTTAGAATAAATATCAGAATATTTCGGAGTAAGAAGCTTGAAAGACTCATTGAATCCTGCTCTTTTTCTTGTTGTTTATTAAAATCTTTATGATATAAAGAAATTTTTTCTTCCATATGTTGAAGAATTTCGGAGCCATAGAACTTTCCTGTATCAGGGTCTTCTCTTAATAATTTGTCCCAAAATTTTGTGAACTAACCCTCCATAAGCAAGGAAATTCTAGTTTTAACCTCCATATCCATGGAATTCCGAATTCCATAAAGAACAGACATAAAATCTTACCATTGATTCAATGTTCTGAAAATGATTTTTTAATACTTGAGGAAAATTTTAACCAAGTATTCATTGGTTTTATGAAAAATTCATTACAAGAAAAATATTAAACGACAACGGATAAAAGACAATCAAGAACTGTTAAAAAAGTTAAAACTAGAATAATGACCAAATTTTAATTTAACGACGAATTATAAAACCGTCGCTACGTTTAAATCGACGACCGTTTACAAAACCGTCGCTAGTTTAGAATCGGCGACGTTTTTCAAAAACATGTCGCTATTTAAATCGGCGACGGAATTTCTAAAACTGTCGCCGATCTATAATTAGTGACGGTTTAAAACTGTCGCTAAACCGTCTAACCGTCGCTCATTTGAATCGGTGACGGTTTACCTTTTAATGTATCGACGGTTTAACAAATGTTTCTATTTTAAAAACCGTTAACTACAACCGTTGTGGTTTCTAAAAAAAAACCGCTAATCTACAACGGTCACTAAAAGCGTTGTCGTTTCTATAAAAAAAAACGTCAATCAACAACGGTTTTATTAAACCGTTGTTGTTAGTCAAAAAATAAAACACCAATCCACAATGGTTTTTATAAAACCGTTGTGGTATGTCGAAAAAAAACACGCTCATACACAACAGTTTTTAAAACTGTTGTCGTATCCCAAAAAAAACACGCTCTTAGACAACGGTTTTTAAAAACCGTTGTCGTATCCCAAGAAAAACACGCTCATAGACAACGGTTTTAAAACCGTTGTCGTAGACATATCTAAGACAACGATTTTTAAGAAACTGTTGTCGATTGTCCAAAAAAACACGGCAAAAGACAACAGTTTTTAGAAAATCGTTGTCGTTGATACCATAAAAGACATCGGTTTTTACAAAACCGTTGTCAAAACACACCTACTGCAACGGTTTTCACTAAAACCGTTGTTAAAAACTATACGACAACGGTTTTTCAAAAAAACCGTTGTCGTAGGTGCGTTTTTGTTGGGCGTATTTCTTGTAGTGATTACAAGAAAATAGGCACTCAACAACACATCAAAGACAACGGTTTAATATTAAAACCGTTGTGTTTTTTCTTTTAACAACGGTTTCATAAAAAATGTCATAGTCTAAAAGAACCCGCTCATAGAAAACAGTTTTTGGAAAATCGTTGTCGTAGAGGTTGTCTTTGATGTGTCTACGACAATGGTTTTTGAAAAACCGTTGTCTTTTAGCATTTTTTTATTTGGGTCAAAGACAACATTTATATAAATCATTGTCTATTAGCGTGTTTTTTTGGACAAACGACAACGGTTTTTAGGGGGTCAAAGACAACGGTTTTATAAACCGTTGTCTATTAGCGTATTTTTTTTAACAAACGACAATGATTTTAAAAAACCGTTGTCGATTAGCACGTTTTTTGGACAAACAACAACGATTATCTTAAACTGTTGCAATATTTAGCGACATTTTTGCTTAGACGGTTTTCAATTTTAAAATAGCGACGGTTTTAACAAAAACCGTCGCTATAGTTACAACGGTTTTATTAAAACTGTCGCAATTTTTTTAAAAAAAAGCCCAATTTAAAAATTGCGCAAAACCGTCACTAATTTAAAAATTGATACAATTTTATTAAACAAACGTCGCTAATAACGATGACTTTAGCATCACTGTCGCTAATTGCGACAATTTAATAATAACCGTCGCTATTTAACCAAAAACCGTCGCAAATTGTCTATAAATATCCACATCTTTGGTCCATTTTCTTCACACGAAACATTTTTCTCTCTTAGACGATTTTAATTTTGAAATAGGATAAGTTTTTTCGCTTCAATTTTTAGTAAATTTCTAAATGTTAGTTAAGATCATGAATATTATTAGTTTAGTCAGATTGTAAGTTTTTTTGGTAGATTTATTAAAGTATAAAAGTAATATTTTTTTAATTATACATAAAAAATAATGACGGATTTAGTCAAAAACCATCACTAATTTTAGCAACGGTATATCTCGCTAATTAGCGAAGTTTTTTTTTAAAAAAAAAACCGTTGCAATATTAAAGCCGTTGTCGTTGGACGCATATGATTTATATAACACATTTGGAATATAAAGCATAAGTTTACATTATTACTTCTCTGAACAATTAAATTAAATTTAAAACATTGAAATTCACGTATTTGAAATCTACCAATCCAAACGCAATCTAAATAGAATTCAACCGAAAGAGGATATCTGTCATTGATCTCAAAATTATAATTAGTTATAAAATATATTTGTAACTCTCCGATCGCGTGGAGAATCGTTGTTGCGCTCATAAATATTTTTAAGAACAATAAAAAGCGAAGTACAGAAATCGAAAGCCAGTCTAGTTTTACTCCTATAAAATATGATGAATTTCTATTTAGACAGGTATATATATTCAAGCCTGTGGAAGAAACTAAATAAAACTAAACAAAATTGAACTAATATTGGACAACAATCACCACCCACCCCCCGTGAGACGAGCACAGGACATGTATTTTTATGATCAGAAGAGTATATATGGTGCATGGGTAGGGTTCTCGTTCTTGTATAATTCCACAAACTACGTAGGGACTTTTAATTTTTTCCGGGGCAGATACGTTGATGAACAAGACTAGAGATATATCGGTCATTGGGGGGACCCGGTGATTTCTTCATGGCTAGAGGGGTAGCCATTTCGATAACTGATGCATTTGAGGGAGATGTGTATTTTAGGCTTCGTGTTGATTTTAAGTTGTATGAATGTTGGTAAATGAGTCGAGTCGAATCGAGTTTGGAATCAAGAGTACTTTCGTTTAAAGCTATGCCCAATCTATAAAATTAATCAGGACTTGAGTAATTTAAACCGGCCAGATGGGTTATACCCAAATCGTTGAAAGCTATGCCCAACATCAAAAACTTAAATGAATAATTATTATACAACATTCCATATATAATTTTTCCTCTTGGATCAATCCAAATTCGTAAATCGATCGTTCAAAACCATATATTGAATAATTTTTTGTCGTTATATTCATTCTTTCCCATACATATACATGATTCCCAAGATTCAATCGATACCTATTGACACCCGGAGTTATAAGTGGAAACACTAGCAGAACTGAACACAATTCACGTCATCATTATCGTGGAAAATATGTTCGTGCATCACATCAAAAGGAATATGGAGATGCAGAACACGGTGGCCGCCGGAGGAGAGGAGGATATCCTTGGCGGTGTCGACTGCCAAGCAAGTCAATTCTTCACTCATATCATAAGACATGGGAAAACCCTCGAACAGCCCGTGCAGTTCTTCCCGTGCTTCTTTCCAATTGTCGATATCTCGCAACTCCACACGGATCGATGTCTCGACGGTGCGCTCGACCTCGTGGTCCAGGAACTCGGAAAGCCCATTACGCAGGTCCCTGTACACATACATGTACACGGGATTGCAAGAGAAACTGAAGTTGATCGTGTGAAACTTCTGATCCGGTGCTGCTTCTGTTCTCCAGACCGGAGATTCATAGAATTCTAATCCCTGATGACATTCATCGGGTTCTTCTTCCATCTCCATCATCGTTTTCGCAGAGGAAAGAAAATATGGTGTTCTTCTTTGATATCGATCGGTCTATATACGTAGAGTTTGTTGTCTGTTCGTTAGACTTGTGATTATGGTAGGAAATAAATTCTTTCCTTCTCACGTATCTTTTAAGATTTTCTTGATTGAGTTTGGAATTTAAATATTAATTGGAGAAATATCCGAAATAAATTTAGATTATTTAAGTCATTATCTAAATAGTATACAAATTACACCAGCCATATCTGAATCTCCTGAGGTATTAAAAAATTAATATAAAATGGGGTTTTGATAAAGTGCCCTATATTTAATTTTAAGCTGCTCATTTATTGAAAACATATTACAAAATAGACATTTGTTGATTCTAACCCAATAGGAACCGACGAATCATCAGGAATTATATTTAAGGAAACAATCGTTATGTAGAAAAAATACCTAAATTACAAATTTCCACGCAAAAATAATCGAAAAGCTTACCATATCTTATCTAAATATTTAGTTTATATTAAATAACTCCTAATCCTATAAAATTGTTATTTAATGAAGAACCGAAGCTTCAACCAAACCTATAAAACCTTGTAGATCGATCACACTCTCCACAATTTCTAAGCAAACCAAAACCAAATTCAATTTCTTGTTCGAACGTCGAATTATGGATGACACCGCGCAAGAGATCGTCATGGTTTCACCGAAAGTCGAAAACAACGTCGTCACCACCCGTGAGACTCAGTTTCATGTGGATTTCAATTTTTATTGCGACCTCTTCGTATGTGAATACCATGATAACGTGGACCTCGGACTCACTGTGCGACCTAGTATCATCACCCAAGTTGCTATAGAAGTCCATATTAAGCCATTATAAACTCATTTTAAATTTTTGATTTTTTCGATGTGGGACAAGGGTATCACAATCACCCCTCTTTCAGAACGCGACGTCCTCGTCGCGGCCTGACCCCTCGATCCACCAGCACCGAGAATCTAGAGGTGGCTCCTACATATTCAAGAGGTGGCTCCTGTAATGTAGGACTTTGCCCCGCAGGTTTAAGAGGTGGCTCCCATCCACGTAGCACTTTGCCCCGCATAGCACTTAATTCTCGGTGTTCCATGCCGGTGACCAGCTCTGATACCATTCTGTCACGCTCCGAGCCCGGGCCCGCGACTGCGTGACTGCACAAGGGGCCTTTATGGCAACTACTTCGTATCCGTCCTCGCTTTACGAAAATGGTTAACCCAAGTTGCTATAGAAGTCCATTGTAGCTATTATAAACTCATTTTAAATCTTTGATTTTTTTGATGTGGGACAAGGGTATCACAATGGACAAATCAGTCCGTTTGGATCTCAAACGACTCATTAACTCCACAAGTTCACGTCGAATGATCGATCGAGAGCTGAGTGAATGGCCACTGGGAGATGATGACCGTCTAGATTTGATCGAATTCGCGATCACCGCAGTGAAAGTTCTCATCAGGCTTATGCCTCCACAACACAATGTTTTGGTCATTCCCTTCAAGGTCTTAGTGGTATGTAAGAGGCGAGTTAATGAAAATGATCTTGTCGTGGAATTGATGGAAGAGGACGATTATGGGATGGTTCCGGCTACAGATTCTTCCATTAAAACTTTAAAGATCAAGACTGTCACTTTGCGCGAAAACGAAGACGAGAGTTGTTCGATCTGTCTAGAAGATTTCTACACGGGTTGTGAAGTTTTATCCATGCCGTGCTCCCATATTTTTCATGAGGATTGCATCAAGAAGTGGCTCAAGACTAGCCATTACTGTCCTATCTGTCGATTGGAGATGCCAACTAGTTAATTGCTAACTACAAGTTTAATTAATTAATTAATTGTAGATAAATCATATTTTATTTTGAATATATGGTTTATTGTTTGTTTAATTTGCTTCGAATATAATTATTTTAAAGAATTAGTTATTCGGCGGATCCCATTACAAGATACACAAAATCTCTTCAAGTATGGATGAAAAATCATGACAAACAAATTATAAAATCCCCTGAAACCATAAATAAACAAAATCTATATTTCTTAAATTTTCTTTAAAATCAATCTTCTTCTTCTTCGAAATTTTCTTTAAAATCAATCTTCTTCTTCTTCGAAAGTTAAAATCCCCCCCTCAAACCATAAATATATAAATCTTCTTCTTCTTCTTCGAAAGTTGAATTATGGATGAGACTGCCCCATTAGAGTTAGTCTCGGTCGACCCGAGAGTTGGAAACGATGTGGTTACCACTCGTGAAACTCAATTTCATGTCGATATCGATTTTCATTGCGACCTCGTCGTGTGCGAATACTATGATGATGTCGCCCTCCGACACACCGTGCAATTTAGTTTCATGAGAAAATCAGTTCGTATGGATATCAAACAACTCATGGACCCCGAATACTCATGCCGAATGATCGATCGGGAGCTGGGACAGTGGCCTCTGGACGATCACAACCGTCGCAAGTTAAGCAAATTCGCATTCGCCGTCGCTAAAGACCTCTTGAGGTTTATGCCTCCGCAGCACAATGTTTTGGTGATTCCCTTCAATGTTTTAGTGGAATGTAACAGACATGTTGATGAAAATCTTGCCATGGAATTGATGGCTCAACTGTCGGAGGAAGAGGACCATTCTGAGATGGTTCCGGCTTCAGATTCTTCCATGGATGAATATTTGGAGATCAAGACTACTACTCGCGAAAACGACGAGGAGAGTTGTTCGATCTGTCTCGAAGATTTCTACGCGGGTTGTGAAGTTGTATCCATGCCGTGCTCGCACATTTTTCACGAGGATTGCATCAAGAAGTGGCTCAAGACTAGCCATTACTGTCCCATCTGCCGATTCGTGATGCCAACAGCAGGTTATTATTAGTCGTTAACAAGTTCAAATATTGTAGAGCATTAAGGAGTCTGTATAATCTTTGTAAAATCTTTTGATAAATTTTGAGTTTTCTTTCTCATGATTTGACTTCTCCAATTGTTCATAATCACATGGTGATTCTATTTTTTATTTTTATTTTTTAACTAATTTTGATATTATTCACAGCGTACTCATTGTTTGAAATTTGAATAGTATTCAAGCTCATAAATGAAAAATTATACATATAAAAAAATCATATTTAAATTTAAAACATGATTAATTATTTTAAAATAATTTCAAATTAATCACCTATATTAATTATCTCCCTAAAATAAGATTGAAAGATTTCGAAAAAGAGATTTTACGGAAAGAGACAAAAAGTTTCACAAAAAAAGTTATAAAAAAAAGGTGTAGATATAAATTTTAAACAAGGGCTAGCTATTTTAATTATATAATAATAAAAATAACAACAATAATAATGTTATTATTATTATCGATATATGTATTGACCATGGCAAAAAATTATGTGAGACGGTCTCACTGGTCGTATTTTGTGAGACAGATCTCTTATTTGGGTCATCCATTAAAAAATATTATTTTTTATGCTAAGAGTACGTGGTGTTTTTTATTATAAATATCGGTAATGTTGACCCGTTTCACATATAAAGATTCATGAGACCGTCTCACAAGAGACATACTCATTGACGATTATATAGATCCAAAGAGATATTGTTCAATTTTTTGTGGTGTTCGAGTTGGTAAAATATTTAAGTATTTGACCAATTATCAAGAGTTCGATTCTCCTATCAACACCTTTTCAGGTGAGCCTGTCGAACAAATTTTGCCCATTGCAGTTTACCTAAATAACGTAGTCTGCATGCTATTGTGTCACATTTCTCATGTGAGCCTGTCACACATAGTTTGCCCAGTGCAATTTACCTGAATAACGTGGTTTGCAAACTATCGTGTGCACACTGAAGAGTAGATGTGAAAACCACGATTATTAGCATGTAATTTTTTATTTAAATATATACATGTATAATAATGTATTTTGAAATTATGATATTATTGTAAAAATAATAAATACGAAAATACAAAACAAAATTTATATTTTATCATGAGAAATATATCCATAACGCACTAGGCAACTTTGAGAAAATGTTGAAAATGTACAAATAATTCTGTTTTTTTTTCTGAATGGTTAACTTCTCCGCGTTTAGAATTATTATCACATGGTACATTTTTTAATTCATCGCTAAATTTAACCTTATAAATCTTTATACTTGTAATATTACTCTATTTTATACTATAAAGCAAACTTATAACAAAAAATTATTAAACTCCAAAAAACTGTTTTTCTACAATGCATGTACCAAAGTATTACTCTATTGTGTGTGTGTGTGTGTGTCTGCTGACCGTTGTATCCAAAGAGGTATAGATCTAAGTGCATGCCTTTCGTTTCAAATAAAAAATTTATAATTCGATTAAATAGCAACTTGAAAAAAAAAAAAAGCGAACAGAGAATGTAAGGAAATTAATAGTCATAACATTGAGATATTTGTATTTATTTTAAATTCCCCTCCAATATTGAAATCTTTCATTAGATATTTTTGTGACGGCTCGGAATCTAGAATTACATAATATTACAAGAAATCTCGAAATGATGAAAGTGTGCATGGATCGAAGTGATGTAACTCGGGGATGAAACACCCAACTCATAACCTTGAAACTTTGCACAAAAAAGCTCTCTTTTCATGTCCTAAATGAACCAAAAATACATCCAATGGAATAGCTAAAAGATTGGACAAATTTTTTATGCAAGAAAAAACCTTTGAGTAAACCAAAGTGACTCTTAGTTGTGGATGAAATTTTGACTACTTGGGCATCAAGCTTTCGACCAAGACCTGTTGGGGAAAACCCATAAACCGCAGAATCCATCACGTTAAATCAATAAGAATTTGACTGAAAACTTAAGCGGAAGCGTACCTGAAGCCATAATCCTGAATTGTTTAGAACGTGTCTTGATCTTCCAGATCTACGCGCTCTTTCCTTGAGAGAATCCTTTAGTTTTCTCTTCAGAACTATTTTCTTAATGGGGGAGAGAATAGTGAAAGTGATAACGCGAGATCTGGGGACCATGACCCTTATTTATAGATAATATCTTCTGATATTTCCGTTTTAGCCCATCATAAAAACAGAAATTACACTTATGTCTCTACACATTAAAGGCCCACAGCCCATTAGATACATTAAAGCCCAATAACCCGAAACATTAATTGATCACTTTATTTTGGGCTTAACTTAATAGACAACCCACAACACATAATTATTCACATATAAGCCCATATAAATAAATTGATCCAACAATCTCCCACTTGGGCTATATGTGCAACTTTATAATTATGTTTGTGAAAATAACCTTATGAGCTCAAAATTGTTGTCATTCCGAAATGTATCTATAACCAATCCGGTCCATCAATCACATCAACATAGGATCAAAGCAGTCTTCGCTACACTCAAGGTAACTAGACCCATCAATGGTCACATATGCCAACATAACTGAATGACATGGATCATGAAGTGGATGTGTAGCATGGAAATTTCATGCAATGTGACCGTAACATGCCTATTTCCAACTGGTCCTCCCTTTAACTTTATTGAGATCAAACTTTAAATCATAATCAGAGTGTGACTTAACTTGAAATTTATTTGTGCAGAAAATAAATTTACATAACTGTATCTGAAAATGTCTACAACTGAAAAGCATTTAAAATAACAAACTCCCACTAAAACTGAATTTCCTCAATAGACATAACACCCATACTAGCAGTGTGCTCATGAAACTGTTTGGGTGGTAGTCCCTTAGTAAGCGGATCCGCAACCATGGAGTTTGTACCGATATGCTCAACAGACAACTTTCCACTTTGAATTCTTTCTTTAACAACCAGGAACTTGATGTCAATGTGTTTTGACTTCGTCGAGCTCCTGTTGTTATTGAAATACATAACTGCTGATTTATTGTCACAATGTAATCTTAGTGGCCTTTCAATGCCGTCAACAATGCGCAGTCCGGTGACAAAATTTTGCAGCCATATTCCATGATTGGATGCCTCATAACACGCTACAAATTCAGCTGCCATGGTGGAAGAGGCTATAAGTGACTGTTTAGCACTCTTCCAAGAAATGGCACCTCCAGAAAGGAGATAGATGTAGCCCGACGTAGATTTCATACTATCTTGGCATCCAGCAAAATCGGAGTCAGTATATCCAATGATCTCAAGCTGATCCAACTTTCGATATATGAGCATGTAATCTTTTGTTCTCTGTAGGTACCATAAAACCATTTTGACTGCTTTCCAATGTTCCACTCCTGGATTACTTAAATATCGTCCCAAAATTCCTGTCACGTACGCAATATCTGGACGTGTACAAACCTGAGCATACATCAGACTCCCCACTGCAGATGCATAGGGAATCTTCTGCATTTCCTTTTCCTCAAAATCATTCTTTGGGCATTGTTTGAGACTAAATTTGTCTCCCTTAGCCACAGGGGTATCTGTTGGTTTACAATCTTGCATCCCGTATCGCTTGAGAACTTTCTCGATATAGCATTTCTGAGATAATCCAAGAATACCTCGAGAACGATCCCGATGTATCTGAATACCCAGTACAAAATATGCATCACCAAGATCTTTCATCTCAAAATTCTTAGCTAGAAATCTCTTGGTTTCATGCAACAACTCTATATCGTTGCTAGCGAGCAGAATGTCATCAACATATAAAACCAGAAAAATATGCTTACTCCTACTGAACTTATGGTACACACAATCATCGACCAAATTCATCTCAAAACCAAACGAGATGATTACTTGATGAAATTTGAAATACCATTGTCGAGATGCTTGCTTGAGCCCATAGATGGATTTCTTTAATTTGCAAACCATATTATTTGTGTCTTTGGACACAAAATTTTCTGGTTGCACCATATAAATCGTTTCATCAATGTCACCATTTAGAAACGCAGTCTTTACATCCATCTGATGAAGCTCAAGATCGAAATGCGCCACCAAAGCCATTATAATCCTTAAAGAGTCTTTCGAAGAAACCGGAGAGAAAGTCTCTTTATAATCAATGCCTTCTTTCTGTGTAAAGCTTTTAGCGACAAGACGAGCCTTATATCTTTCCACATTGCCTTTCGAATCCCTCTTGGTTTTAAATATCCATTTGCAACCAATGGGCTTCGTACCTTTAGGCAATGGGACAAGATCCCATACGTCATTATCCTTCATGGACTTTATCTCTTCATTCATGACATCATTCCACTTTTGAGAGTTAGAACTTTCCATGGCTTGACGGAAGTTAATAGGATCATCCTCCATCAATCCAATGTCTGCCTCATGTTCTTGAAGAAATACAATGTAATCATCTGACACTGCATTTCTCCGCTCTCTAGTGGATCTCCTTAATGGCATAGGTTCTGGAGGTGCTTGAGTTTGTTCATCTGGAATGGGAGGATCTCTAATATTGTCTTCATGTATTGTGTCTTGGTCAAAGTGAGGAATATGATCCTGATCAATGTTCAAGACACCGGTGGGAATATTTACATATTCCTCTTCAAAGACAATATCCCTGACTTTATCTCCCCCCGCAAACTCAACATCCTCAAAGAACCGGGCATTTCCCAACTCAAAAATCGACTTACTTGTGGGATCATAAAACTTGTACCCCCTGGATCTTTCAGAGTATCCAATAAAATAACAACTAACCGTCCTTGAGTCCAGTTTCTTTTCATTAGGCTTGTAAGGCCTTGCCTCAGCTGGACATCCCCAAACATGCAGATGCTTAAGACTGGGCTTTTTACCCGTCCAAAGTTCATAAGGGGTTTTGGTCGCTGCCTTAGTTGGATATATGCTGCGGTCTTTAGTGCTTCTCCCCAGAGTGATTCTTGTAAGGTAGAATGACTGATCATACTCCTCACCATGTCCTTAAGCGTTCTGTTTCGTCTTTCAGCAACACCATTCATAGTGGGCGAACCCGGCATAGTGTACTGTGGGACGATACCGCATTCCTCTAGGAATCTAGCAAAAGGTCCTGGACGTTGTTCACCTGAACCGTCATATCTACCATAGTATTCACCACCACGGTCAGATCTAACGCTTTTAATCTTTAAGCCAAGTTGATTTTCAACTTCAGCTTTATAGTTTTTGAACACATCCAATGAATGTGCCTTTTCATGAATGAGATAAATGAAGCCATATCTTGAAAAATCGTCTGTGAACGTTATAAAATATTGTTGACCATTCCAAGAAGCCGAAGGGAATGGTCCACAAATATCAGTATGTATAAGTTCTAAGACGCCTGAACACCTATTGGCTTCAAATCTCCTTTTGTTGGTTTGTTTTCCCTTTATACAATTAACACAATTATTAAAATCTGTGTAATCTAAAGGTTCGAGAATTTCGTCTGACACAAGTCTCCTTATTCTCTTTTCAGAGATATGACCCAATCTTTTTTGCCATAACGCAGCTGAATTCTCACTGGTTAATTTTCTTTTAGTGCCTCTACTTGTTTGCAGGGATTCATTAAATGAAGTAATAACATCCAAAGAATAAAGATTATCGTATCCTGATAAAGAACCAGAACCAACCAATTTTGAATCGAGAAACAAACTGAATATTCTATTTCCAAAAGAACAAGAATAACCAAATTTGTCCAATGCAGAAATGGAAATCAAATTACGTCTAAAAGACGGCACAACAAATGTTTCATAAAGATCCAAATATATTCCAGTCTTTAACAATAATCTAAATTTTCTTATTGCCTCAACTTCAACTTTGTTGTCGTCACCAACATAGATGAATCTTTCAGCATCACTTGGTTTTTGGCAATCCAGGCAACCCTACATAGACACACTGATGTGAGTTGTTGCACCAGAATCTATCCACCACATGTGTCTAGGCACTGAAGTTAAATTAACCTCAGAACAAACCATATTCAGAAGCATACCTTTCTTAGCACGCCAAGCGTGATAATTACTGCACTGCTTCTTCATATGCCCATCACTTCCACAGAAAAAACAACCAGAACTTTGAGAATCACTAGGATTCTTCTGTGGTTTCTTCGGAGGCTGTGTATCCGCAGCTTCTTTATCCTTCCTTTTCTTTCCTTTGTCCTTCGAGGTAGAGGCATAATGAGCACTTTCAGTCTTGTCTTGCTTCAACCTTTCCTCTTCCTGTACACAGTGCGAGATGAGCTCATTCAGAGACCAAGTCTCTTTCTGACAGTTATAGCTCACCTTGAACTGGTTAAATTAAGGAGGAAAAGATATCAAAACCAGATGCACCAGCAAGTCCTCAGAGAGGTCAAGCTTCAGTGCTTTCAATTTTTAAGCAAGATGAGACATTTCCATAATGTACTCCCTGATGTTGCCCTTACCCTTGTACCTCATTGAAACTAGGCTTGCCAAAAGTGTACCAATTTCAGACTTTTCACTTTTAGCAAACCTCTTTTCGAGGTCTTGAAGGAAAGCCTTAGCTGTAGCAATGTCGCTAGACATTGTGCCCCTGAATGTTTCTGGAATGGCCCTCTTCATGATCATCATACACATGCGATTCGATCTCTCCCACCTTTCAAACTCCCTCTTTTCATCAGAGGTACTCTTATCCGTAATGGCGGGAGGAGAGTCAATCCTTATCGCAAGGTCTAAATCCATGACTTCGAGAACTATCAACAAATTCTCTTGCCACGATTTAAAATTCGAGCCATTTAACATAGGAATAGAATTTATGTTGGAATGAATATTTGCAGGAGTCAAATCTGAACAGAGAACAAAAACAAAACATACATGCTCAACCAAATATCCAAATAAAATAATCAATAAATTCAAATAATGTAAACCCCCATAAACAGAATATCGAGCAGTCAAACATTTAACTTGTAAATGATATCCTGGCGTAGCAGTCAAACACTGATAGTAACTATCAGTTCAAATAACAACCTTCCTTTGGGTCGATTTATTATTCACATGAAAACCGAACAACTATCACATGTTTACCACCACAATTGCATATGTGATTATATTAAATATCTACCTTCCTTTGGGCCGATCAATATTCATATAAATCACATATACCCAAAATCCTTTTGTATTTCAAAATAAAATTAATTTCCATAAAAGAGGTCACTTTGGCGGCATTTTATTTCAATTAATCAATTTTAAAAATACATATAACCATATCATTATTTGAACTAATGAAAATTTAACCTTAACCGAATAAACCTGAACAAAAAAAAAAGGTTTTTTTGAAAAAAAAATTTCGGAAATTCCGTACGGGTCGGGCCGACCGACCCGAATCCGTACGGTTCGGGCCAACCCGGTCCATACGACCCGACCCGAACCCGTATGAGTCGGGTCGGCATGTTCCGTACGACCCGACCCGAAACCGTATCTTTTTTTAAAAAAAATAAAAAAAAAATCCGAATTTTCGATTTTCCTCTTGAATATTTTGTTGAACAAAAACTGGAAGGAAAATCGAAATATTATACCAAATCTTTAAATTTTACAACGAAATCTTTTTACCAAAACTGAAACTTTAAAAGATTTGGTTTTCAACCAAAATATTTTCCAGATCTGAAATCTTTTCAAAAAAAAAAAATTTCAGATCTAAACAAAAATAATTTTCAGATCTAAAACCGTATCAAAATATATTTGCCAGATCTGAAGCCATATCAAAAAAAAATTTTAAACTAAATTTTATTTTTTCAGATCTGGATCCAAATAGTATCCAAAAACTTTAAACAAATCTCAATGATTCAAACATGAATGGCTCTGATACCACTTGTTGGGGAAAACCCATAAACCGCAGAATCCATCACGTTAAATCATTAAGAATTTGACTGAAAACTTAAGCGGAAGCGTACCTGAAGCCATAATCCTGAATTGTTTAGAACGTGTCTTGATCTTCCAGATCTACGCGCTCTTTCCTTGAGAGAATCCTTTAGTTTTCTCTTCAAAACTATTTTCTTAATGGGGGAGAGAATAGTGAAAGTGATAACGCGAGATCTGGGGACCATGACTCTTATTTATAGATAATATCTTTTGATATTTCCGTTTTAGCCCATCATAAAAACAGAAATTACACTTATGTCTCTACACATTAAAGGCTCACAGCCCATTAGATACATTAAAGCCCAATAACCCGAAACATTAATTGATCACTTTATTTTGGGTTTAACTTAATAGACAACCCACAACACATAATTATTCACATATAAGCCCATATAAATAAATTGATCCAACAAGACCAACCTTTTGGGAGCCAATCTTCAGCTATAAATACGAGATGAGACTCCACCATTTCTACACCGAAAAAGGCTAGAAAAATCGAGCACAAGTGCTATCAGAATTGTGCACAAGTGCTGTCAAGAAATCCTCCAAGTTCTCGGTAATCTCAAGGAATGAAAGGTTGTTTCAATTCGGCCATTCCATGCGGTATTCAAGACACTAACAAGTTGTTGTCCAGGTGTTGGCTAGGTGTTTTCAAAAATCTGGTTGAAGGGCTTGACCAAGTTTTTGTCCAAAGGCTTTCTCGTGGTGCTGTCCAAATCTTGTTCAAAGTGATGCCCGTGTTCAGTCAAGATTCGTCAAAAGTTAAAGCAAGTTTTGAACCACGTATTGAAGAGTAAATGGGCTTACGTACTATTTTAAAGTTGTATATATGATTTAGACTTCGATTGATTATTATAAGTTTTTCTCGGTTCATATTGCTATATGATATGCCTTACTTTGATAAGTTTCGATGTGATGTGTCCGTTTTTTTCTTGATTAAATCTATATGCTTCGTTCTGATTTGATCACTTTATTTCTTTCCATTTCTTTACTTTCTTTCATTCTGATGTGATACATCCGTTTGATATGATTCGAATAATGGTGCATTGGGAAAGCCTGTGACGGAAAAAGCCATAGAGGGAGCCTGTCTACGAGAGAAGGCTCCAAATGGGGCCCAAATGCAGGACAATGTCGCAAGGGGAGGCCATTTACAGGAAAAGACCTCAGAGGGAGCCCAAAATCAAAGATATCCCATGATCATCATAATGTGATTTGTTTTGATAAAATATGATAAGTTTATATTCCGATACATTCTGATTTGATAAGGACTCTGTTATGATATGTTCTGTGTCTGATACGATATGTAACGCCACGAAAATTTTAAGGTCCACGTAAACCACATGCACAAGTTATTAAATTCTTTTTGTATTTTAATTAAATGTTTTAATTGCATTAATTATGTTGTACATATTTGCATGATTAAAATATACTTTTCTACATGGTTGCATTAAAATATATTTTAAAGGTTATTCGAGTTGCGATCGGGGAACGGAGACCGAGGGCGGAAAAATAGAATATGATTTTATTAAATAATTGTTTTTAATTATTTAAAATATGGGTGATGCTTTTTTTATTTTTAAAAATAAGGGTTTTGAGGTGATTTTATACGCCGGGACGTAAATTTTATCGATGTTGATTTTTCAATAAAAATGCGAGTTTTTTGGCAACCCGGGTAATAAAATCACAAATTTATTTAAACAAAAACTTTGATAATATTTTATTAAATTCTACTTAAGCACTAATGGGCCCAATTGGTATGCTTATTAGGCCTAAGCTTAATTAAGGATTTAAATTACTATTTAATATGAAAACTCACCTCAAACCCTTGGAAAAGGCACGCCACTTTCAGAAATCCTCCTCACCCATTCACGACACACACCACACGAAGAAGTGAAGGAAAGTTGTGAGGTTTTGAAGAAAAAATTCAACCTAGGCTCCTACGTCAAAGTTCCTCGTATCGCCGTCATTTATCATCACACCATATTATATATTTATGTTTGAAATTGCATGAAAAACAATAACACCTTTTCATATTTTCGTACATGCATCTAGGGTGATTTTAAAAGCATGAGTTTTGATCCAAAAATCATGAAAAACATGTATCTAAGGGGCTGCCATGATTAGGATGTGTTAGGGTCATGTTTTATACAAGTTTAGGGTCCTTGAAACACACCACATAAGCTGCATATGTAAGAAATAAAAGCTGGGAATCAAAATGATATTATGGGAGGCATATGTGATCGGTTGATTGGGGGGGGGGGGGGGGGGGTTGTGGATTGGCTTGGCTGGGGCTGGACCTGTTGGGGAATTACCCCGAAGTGATGCCGACCACGATGATAATAGTACCCAAACTTGCGGAATAAAATAATCAACAAGAACACAAAGATTTACGTGGTTCACCCAAAATAGGCTACGACCACGGAGCTACTTCAGATCTTTTCTAACTGGAAGAAATATTACAACAAGTGTATACAAGAATACACTCAATATCTCACACTCCCAACCCGAGTATAACCGAGAAAATATTTTCCCTAACTCACACAAGAGAATACACGCACTCAAGAACAAAATACACTTTTCTTCTATGCACCCTCTTTTTATCAAAGCTGAAAAGCTTTTGATTTTGGGATACAATAATTGAAGGAATTGAGCTCTATTTATAACTAAAACCCTCAATCATTTTTATAAACTTACCGATGTGGGATTCGATTTTCAGAATTTTTAATTCAGTGTGGGCCCCACCTCATTAAAAATCTCACCTAACAATTCTCTCACTTGAAGACTTGATTTCAATCATGTCTTCACACCATCATTGCAGTAGCTCATATATCTCCATTTATACTTGCAGTCCGACTGAAGTTGAACACGACTTCAGTTTGTCAATGGTTACTGTCTTTGTGAGCATATCGGCTGGATTCTTACTTCCAGAAATCTTCTCCAGCATCAAAATTCCATCGTCCAACACTGATATGATGAAATGGTACCTCACCTGTATATGCTTTGTCCTAGCATGATAAACAGGATTTTTTCCTAAATGAATAGCACTCTGACTGTCACAGTGTAATGTGCTATCTTCAAGCTTCTGACCCAATTCTTCCAGAAAGGATCTCAACCATATCATCTTTTTGCTAGCTTCTGTAACTGCAACATACTCAGCCTCGGTAGTCGAAAGCGCAACAATCTTTTGCAGCTTAGACACCCAGCTTACAACTGTACCACCTAATGTGAACACATATCCAGTAGTACTTTTCCTGTCATCCAGGCACCACCCATATCGGCATCGACAAAACCCTGTAAGCCCAATTTTAACCTCCTGAAGCATAAAGAACAACTAGCAGTACCTTTCAAATACCTGAGAATCCACTTAACTGCTTCCCAGTGTTGCTTTCATGGATTACTCATAAACCTGCTCACGACTCCCACTGCATGTGCTATGTCTGGTCTTGTACACACCATTGCATACATGAGGCTTCCGACAGCAGAAGAATAAGGAACCTTATTCATATAAGCCTTCTCCTGCTTCGTCGATGGTGATTGTGCTTTGGTTAGTTTGAAATGGCTAGCCAAAGGAGTACTCACAGATTTAGCCTCATCCATATTAAATCTGCTAACCACCTTTTTCACGTACTCTTCTTGAGATAACTTCAAGAATCCATTCACCCGGTCTCTAAAGATCCTCATTCCAAGGATTTGCTTTGCAGCACCCAAATCCTTCATGGCAAATTCCTTTGATAAATCTTTCTTGAGTTTATCAATTTCTTCCAAACAAGCCCCAGCTATCAGCATATCATCTACATATAGCAGTAGTCTGATATAAGAACCGTCAAACTTTTTCACATAACAGCAGTGATCAGCTTGACACCTTAGGAAATCATTTTCACTCATGAATCCATCAAACTTCTTGTACAACTGTCTTGGAGCTTGTTTGAGACCGTACAAGCTCTTCTGAAGTTTGCACACCATTTTCTCTTTTCCCCGTAATTCAAAGCCCAGTGGCTGCTTCATATAAATTTCTTCATTTAGGTCCCCGTGAAGAAACGCGGTCTTTACATCCAACTGCTCCAAATGTAAGTCTTCCTTCGCCACTAGTCCAAGTACTGTCCTGATAGTGGTTAATTTAACCACCGGAGAGAAAATCTCGGTGTAATCAATTCCTTCCCGTTGTTGGAAGCCTTTTACAACAAGTCTTGCCTTGTACCTCTTGTTACCATCATGCTCTTCTTTTAACTGGTACACCCACTTGTTATATAATGCCTTTTTGCCTTGCGGAAGTTCTGTCAACTCCCACGTCTGATTGGATGACAGTGAATCCATCTCATCTTCCATGGCCAACTCCCACTTGATTGAATCATCATTTTGCTTTGCCTCTTGATAGGTCTCCGGTTCACCTTTGTCTGTCAGCAAAATATAGTGAAGTGCATGGGAGTATGTCTCAAGTGGACTAATGGTTCTCAAAGATCTTCTGAGTTCAATCACCGGAGTTTGTGGGTCATCATCTTGCGCAGTTTCTTCTTCTTCTTCCTGGTTACTGGTTTTCGATTCATTCACAGGAATATATGTCAATGGCACTTCATCAGTCTTCTTGACCTCAGGACATTCATCTCCAGTTCCAATGTCTGACTTGTCCTTGTACAGAAGTTGCTCATTAAATATTACATCCCTGCTCCGAATGATCTTCCGATTTTGGTCATCCCAAAAATGATAACCAAACTCATTATCTCCATAACCAATAAAGAAGCACTTCTTTGATTTCGGATCAAGTTTTGTTCTGGTTGTTGAATCAATATAAACATGATAGACAACCAAACACTTTCAAGAAAGAAAGGTTTACTTCTTTGCCGTTCCATACCTCTTCAGGTATTCTGCAGTCAAGCGGTATCGAAGGTCTTCTGTTGATCAGATATGCTGCAGTGTTAACAGCATCAGCCCAGAATGATTTTGGCAATCCAGAATGAAATCTCATGCTCCTTGCGCGTTCATTCAAGGTTCTGTTCATCCTTTCAGCTACACAATTTTGTTGAGGTGTACCAGGAATGGTTTTCTACATCTTGATCCCGTTCTGTGCACAATAATTTTTGAACTCATCATCTTCATATTCTCCACCATTGTCAGACCGTAAGCACTTCACCTTCAAGTTGGTCTCATTTTCCACCATGGCTTTCCACCTTTTAAAGGTCTCGTAAACATCAGATTTATTTTTCAGAAAATAAACCCAAACTTTTCTACTCGAATCGTCAATGAATGTGACATAGTATCTCGAGCCTCCAAGGGATGTAACAGGAGATGGTCCCCATACATCAGTATGAACCAGCTCCAACTTTGCTACTTTCGATTCTCTACCACCTTTTGAAAAGCTCACCTTCTTCTGCTTTCCAAAGATACAGCTTTCACATAGTTGGTGTTCAACAGTCTTTAATTATGGTAGCTTTCCTTCTGACACCAACATCTTCATTCCCTTCTCACTCATATGTCCAAGTCTATAATGCCATAGACTTGAATTGGCTCCAGCATCCACAGCTGCTAATGAGTCTCTGCAACTGGAATTCATATACAGTGTTCCAGTTTTCTTTCCTCGAGCAACAATCATGGCTCCTTTGTTCATTTTCCAGGAACCATCACCAAAGGTCACATTGTAGCCTTCATCATCGAGATGTCCCACCGAGATCAGATTGCGTGCCAATTTTGGTACATGCCTGACTTTGTTGATTTTCTAGACAGATCCATTTGACATCTTCATCCGTACATCACCCATACCAACAATTTCTAAGGGCTTTCCATCAGCCAGGAAAACTTTTCCGTAATCACCAACGATGTAATTATCAAATACATCACGGTCACCAGTGGTATGAAACGAAGCTCCCGCACTTCATAGCAGAGCATTGGCATTATTCTTCGTTGATCTGCAGTTCTTTTTCAGGTGACCAGTCTCACCACAGCTCCAGCACTTCATATTCTTTTCAAGGATGTTTTTGTCTTTTCCATTTCTTGATTTGGATCTACCGCGCCATCGGTTAGAATTCTTTTCGCCACTCCTGCCCCTTCCTCTGTTCTCGAGATTTAGAGCAGATCTCGATGATGTTCCTTCACCCGAATCCATCCTACGAACTTCTTCGGCAAGAATTTGGTCTCGAACATCAATGAATTATAGTTTTATTTTTCTAACAGAGTTGCTAACCGCTGCCCGCATTGGTTCCCAATTATTTGGTAAAGACGCCAAAAGAATAAGTGCACGAATCTCATCATCAAAATTAATTTCAACCGATGTTAGCTGAAAAACAATCGTGTTGAACTCATTGATGTGTTTAGCCACCGAAGCACCTTCTCCCATTTTCAAGTTGAATAACTTTTTCATGAGATGCACTTTGTTGTTTGCTGATGGCTTCTCGTATATGTCCGATAAAATGGACATCATCTCTGCTGTGGTTTGTGCCTCCGCCACGTTATGTGCCACATTCTTCATTAGGGTCAATCATATTACACCTAACACTTGTCGGTCAAGGCTCCCAATCATCATCCTCCATCTTTTCCGGTTTCTTTCCTGTTAGAGGTTGATACAGCTTCTTACTGTGCAGATAATCTCTTATCTGTAACCGCTAGAACGAAAAATCTATTCCGTCGAACTTGTTGATTCCCGGTCCCGATCCATCATCTCCGGCCCTCACTTCTCTAGCCTTAGCAAAAAATCTAGAAAATCTTTTTTGATGTCGAAGATCAGACAAAGCTGCAACCACAGAGCATACTTAGAATTCTTAAGAATTTTCACAACAAGGCTCTGATACCAGTTGTTGGGGAATTACCCCGAAGTGATGCCGACCACGATGATAATAGTACCCAAACTTACAGAATAAAATAATCAACAAGAACAAAAAGATTTACGTGGTTCACCTAAAATAGGCTACGTCCACGGAGCTACTTCAGATCTTTTATAATAGGAAGAAATATTACAACAAGTATATACAACAATACACTCAATATCTCACACTCCCAACCCGAGTATAACTGAGAAAATATTTTTTCTAACTCACAGAAGAGAATACCCGCACTCAAGAAAAAAATACACTCTTTTTTCTATGCACTCTCTTTTTATCAAAGCTGAAAATCTTTTGATTTTGGGAACCGAAGGAATTGAGCTCTATTTATAACTAAAACCCTCAATCATATTTGTAAACTTACTGATGTGGGATTCGATTTTCAGAATTTTTCATTCAGCGTGGGCCCTACCTCATTAAAATCTCACCTAACAGGACCAGGCTGGGCTAGGCTCTGTTATTTGTCGAGAGAAGAGTCCTAGCCACGCTAGGACTTGAGACAAAGGGTAGGGGAGGAGTCCTAGCAAGCTAGGACTCAACCCAAGAATGGTGATCAAGGTGTGTGCAGGTTGGCAGCTGGTGCAGTGCAGAAGAGGCTTGGACTAGGGGTCTGGGTAGGGGCGAGGTTAGGTCCTAAGGGTCCTAAAAGGATGCCTGAGGAGCTGGTTCAGGGGTTGGCTCGTTGGGTAGGTGGCTAACAACAGAAACGTGAGGATTGCATCATAAGAGTCACGCACAGGCTGCTGCCTTCTTCAGGTGGCTCGTGCGTAGGGTCCAGGGGTTGGGTCGGTCTGGGCTTGGTCTGGGCGTGGTCCAGGGAAGGTTAGGGTCATGGGTGGTTGGTAGTTAGATGGCTGGAAGAGGCCTAGGCTAGCAAGGATTCCAAGTGTAATTAGAACACCTCATGTACACACACATGCAATTGGGTCAAGTTTCTAGGAAGTGTTTGAGCGGGCCAGTTCAGGTTTTTCGGGCTGGGCTTGGTCAGTAGGGTCCCTAGGTGGGTTGGCTAGGTTTTGGCTTGAGGTGTCTTGGGCGTGGCTCGAGTAAATTGGGAGATGGCTCGGGTGGTTCGACAAGGTGTCAATTTCGAAAATTAAAAGACTAAAATTGAATCCATGGCTCCACAGGTTTGGATAATGACTAGGAAGGGTAGAATAAATCTTAAAAATGTTATGTTTAAAATTTGGGATCAAAATAACGAGTTTTGGATTTATTCGTGATTTAATCGCCGCATGAAACGCTAATTAACGAGCTAATTGAAAAGCCTAGTTTTATGCTTTATAAAATCATGAAAAATTATTTTTAAGCTTAAATAATTATTAAAATTCTAATTTTTTAATTTGAGAATTTTATATTAAGTTTTGGTTTAATTCGGGATTAAAACGTGTTAATACGTCTTATTTAAAGATTAAACTAAAAGTCCTTGATTTAAGCTAAATAAAAATATGGAAAAAATCATGTAGGCTTAAATAATTATTTGGGACATGTTAGAGTCAATGGAATTAAGAAAAAGTAAAAAACGCAAAATATCACGTCCAGGGTAAAACAGTCTTTTTACACCGGAAAATGATTAAACGTCATGGCAGTGCCCTGAATGCTGTTTTATGTGCTAACATGAGTATTTTCAATGATTATGGATGTTTATGGAATTTTACAAGTTAAAATGACTATTTTAAATGTTTAGGGAATTTTATATGTTTGTGATTTAATATTTCAAAATATTATTTTAAATGTTTTGAGGTTAAAATGTCATTATAAATGTTTATGGATTTTTAATATGTTCAAATGTTTATTTTAAACGATTATGAATTATTATGAGGAAACGATAAAGTTAAAAGATATGTTGCATGTTCGTTTTTAAAAGGAAAAAAAGATATTAAATGCATGATTTTTATAAAGTGATGAAAATGTAAAACGTTGAAGGAAGTGAAGTAATTGTGACTAATTCGATAATGTTGGAGATATCGTGAGGGCGACGATCGTATTTCCATTATTACGAATATGAGGTAACAGTATGTGGTAATGGTAAGAATGGAAAAGGCCCCAAAGGGAAACCATTTATGGGAAAAGGCCCCAGAGTAAACCCCGACGATCGTATTTCTATTCAAAAGAGGACAGGCCACGGCCCAGTTGACCGGTGAGAGTGTTGATGGTGTCCCCCGCCGCCCAGTACTGCGGTTTCATGTAGATGGATCCACCAATTTTTTGTGGTTTGAAGAATGTCACAATTAACGATCTGAATTCAACAAAGAAAAAAGAAAAGGAAAAGGAAAAGAAAAGGAAAAATGTTTATGATCATGAACACTGTTTTATGTTATGTCATGTTGAGGAAAAAGAAAAAGTTAAGGTTTATGCATATCATGAAAAAGTTATTTTTACGTAAAAGTATTTTCACTGTTGCATGTGATTTTATATGTATTATTTGTTATAAAGATTATGGTGTGTTGAGTCTTTAGACTCACTAGGTGTGATGGATGCAGGTGAGAATGAGGGAGATCTTGACGGATGATTTGACTGGACTGAAGGCGCACACAACTCGAGGACCAGCGCTTCTACTTTTTCCGCATTTACGATTTATGATTCATGATATACGTTAAAAATTTTAAGACTATTTTTTTATGCTTTGGAGAGATTTTTTAGAGGTTTAGTATGAGCTATACTTTTCAAATTTATTGATTTTTAGGTTTGGTAAAACATGCGACGATTTCATTTTTATGACTATTTCACTTGATTTTTAAAATGCTAGTTGGATGATGTTTTATTATAAAGGGTAAAATATTTATAAAAATATTTTCATGAGTTTTATGTATATGGGCGAAAATTTGAGTGTTTTTAAAAAAAAATTCTAGTATTTTTAAAACAATAAAAAAGATAGACGTTTCACGATAAGTCCTATATTATGTTCATATAGTTTTGTTGAATTCTGTTCATAATCACGAGGTGATCCTATTTTTTTTAACTAATTTTGATATTAATGAGTGCGTGAATCATTGTTTGAAATTTGAATAGTATTCAAGCTCACAAATTAAAAAGTATACATATGAAAAATTTATGTTTAAATTTAAAATATGATAATTATTTTAAAATAATTTCAAAAATAATTATCTATCTTATCTCCCTAAAAATAAGATCGAAAGATTTCGAAAAAGATATATTTTAGGGAAAGAGAAAAAAAGCTTCAACAAAAAAGTTATTAAAAAAAGAGTGTAGATATAAATTTTAAACAAGGGGTAGCTACTTTAATTGTATAATAATAAAAACAACAACAACAACAATAACAACAACAACAACAATAATACTAATAATAATAATAATAATAATATTGATTTATGTATTGACCATTATATAGATCCAAAGAGGCATTGTTCAATTTTTTGGGGTGTTCGAATTGGTAAAATATTTAATTAATATTTGACCAATAATCAAGAGTTCGATTCCTCCATCAACACTTTTTCAGGTGAGTCTGTCGAACAAAGTTTTCCCACTGTGTGCACATTTCTCAGGTGAGCCTGTCGCACATGGTTTGTCCAATGCAATTTACCTGAATAGCATGGTTTGCAGACTATCATGTGCACACCGAAGAGTAAATGTTGTGAGAACCACGATTTTTAGCATGTAATTATTTATTTAAATATATACATGTATAAGAATGTATTTTGGAATTATGATATTATTTTTTAAAAAATAAATACAAAAATACAAAATAAAATTTATATTTTATCATGAGAAATATATCCGTAACACACTAGCAACTTCAAGAAAATATTTAAAAACGTACAAAGATTTCTATTTTTTTCTTGAAAGGTTAACTTCTCCGAGTTTATAATTATCACATGGTACATTTTTTCATTCATCGCCAAATTTAACCTTATAAATCTTTATACTTGTAATATCACACTATTTTATACTATAAAGCAAACTTATTACAAAAATGTGAAAGTCTTGCCTTCATCAGGGAGTACCAATACTGGGGTAGAAGTGAGTTTCTTTTACAAGATTTCGAAACTTTTCTTACATTCTTCATTCCAATTTAAATTTAAGTTTTTCTGTGTTAGTTTAGTGAGAGGAATGATAATTGAATAAAATCATTCAATAAATTTTTATAATATCCAGCTAAACCTATAAAACTTTAGACTTTGGTTATCGTTTTCGTTGAGACCAGTCCATGATTGCTTC
The DNA here is from genome assembly GCF_022965805.1 of Primulina eburnea. NCBI lineage: Eukaryota > Viridiplantae > Streptophyta > Magnoliopsida > Lamiales > Gesneriaceae > Primulina > Primulina eburnea. The sequence continues at coordinate 25,430,832 of NC_133118.1, forward strand.
AACTTCCTTGAAGTCCACTGATATGTTCTTTTATGATATTTTGTGACCAAGAAAGCTATGCATTTTAGCAAAATTCACACTTACTGAAAAGTGTCTGTAGAGTGAGACGAAGATGTTCCTTGTGATCTTTCTCACTTGACGAGTACACAATGATATCATCTATAAATACTACCACAAACCTGTTGAGGTAAGACTTGAAACTCGTTTCATGAGATCTATGAATGCTGGTGGAGCATTTGTCAAACCAAAAGGCATTATCGTGAACTCATATTCACTACAAGAAAAACGGCCAACGACAACGCTTTTTTTGAAAAACCATTGTCATATAGTTTTTAACAACGGTTTTAGTGAAAACCGTTGTCGTAGGTGCGTTTTGACAACGGTTTTGTAAAAACCGTTGTCTTTTAAGGGTCAACGACAACGGTTTTCTAAAAATCGTTGTCTTTTAGCGTTTTTTTAGGGCAAAAGACAACGGTTCTAGAACTGTTGTCTTTTAGCGAGTTTTTTTGGACAATCGACAACGGTTTTTGAAAACCGTTTTCGATTAGCGTGTTTTTTGACAAACGAAAACGGTTTTTTTAAGCCGTTGTCTAATAGAGTTTTTTTTGGACAATCGACAACGGGTTTAAAAATCGTGGTCGATTAGCGTGGTTTTTGGACAAACAACAACGGTTTTGGAAAACATTGCAATATTTAGCGACGAATTTTCTAAAAAACCGTCGCTAACTCTAGCGACGGTTTTTATATAAAAACTGTCGCTACTTAATAGCGACAGTTTTAAGAAAATGCGTCGCATGTTTAAAATTAGCGACTGTTTTACCATACCCGTCGCTAAACATGCGACGGTTTTTTAAAACTGCCGCTACATTTACTGATGGTTTTTCTAAAACCGTCGCTACATTTGACAACGATTAAGGAAACTATCGGTAATTTAAACTTAGCGACGGTTTAACAAAAAACCGTTGCAAAAGCTCTATAAATACCTCAATTTCGGTCCATTTTCCTCCACAACACTTAAAATTTTTCTCTCTTATAAAATTTTATCACTTCACACAACATTTAAAATTTTTCTCACTACTTCATAACATTTATACTTTTTCTCTCTTACACAATTTTATCACTTCACACAACACTTAAAATTTTTCTCACTACTTCATAACACTTAAAATTTATCTCTCTTACACGATTTTACTACTTCACAACACTTAAAATTTTTCTCTTTTACACGATTTTAGTTCTTTTAGATTTAGTAAATTATTAAAAGAATTTTTTTTATTTTTCAAACAAATTAGCGACAGAAATCATGATTAAAGACTGTCGCTAAAATTAGTGACGGTCTATATAAGCTAACCGTCGCTAATTAGCGACAGTTTTGAATAAAAATGTCGCTAATTTTATTGGCGACGGTTTTCAATAACCGTCGCAAATTCTACCTACCACAACGGATAAAAACCGTTGTCGTTGAACGAACTTTCAAAAACACCCTCAGTTACAATAGTTTTAGAAAAGCTATGACAACGGATAAAATTCGTTGTCGTATGCCGTTTTGTTGTAGTGATTGTCCATATCTTGTCCTGGAAGATGTTTTAGGAATATCGCCCACGGAGATGCAGTATGTCGGATTTTTTTTGTCCATCAACTCCAAGAGTTGATCCTTTAACTCTGTTGGAGTCATTCCGTATGGCGCTTTTGAGATCGGTGCGACACTAGGGACCAAATTAATTTTGAACTTCACTTTGTGGTTAGGAATTTTTCCAGGTAGTTCCTTGAGGAAGACATCCGGAAACTCTTGTATGACTGGAATATCTTCTAATCTTGGGGTAGTTTCTACATACACCTCGTTGATCACTGACAGGTAAATCTCTTTACTGTTTTTTATGGCCCTCCAGGTCTGTGAAATGTGGATAAAATATATTTTTGTTCTTTTTGTTCCTTGGATTCACCATTATAGACTATTTCCTCTTGGTTTGAAGTCCGTAATATAACACTCTTTCTTTGACAGTCTACCAAGACATGGTTTTTGGCTAATCAATTCATTCATAGGATGTCGTCGAACTCCACCATTTTGAGTTGAATCAATTCTGCCTCGAGAATTCATTCGTTGATGCAAATTTTGTAGTTCCGGTTCACTATGGGTTTCAATTATTTTGCTAGCAGGTGTTGTTACTCTTAGTGGTTCGCTAAGAGTTTCTCATTCTTTTTTTAGTTTCTTTACTAATATTTTAGACATAAATGAATTGATAGAACCATAGTCAAACAATAAATATGCAGGTATTTTGTTTATTAGGATGGTACCTACTACAACGTCATTGATATTGTCCGCTTCATCTTGGGTCATGGAGAACACTCGAACATTGGTCTTGTTTCATTTTGGCCTGTTAGTATCCATGTTTGGGTTGGTCCCTTTATCCTTTTTTTTTTTCAGGAAATCAGCCATCCAGAGCCCTAATTTCCAACATTTCAAACATGAACCAGACTTCCTGTAGCATTCCCCCAAGTGCCGGATATTGTAATTGGGACAATGTTATATTTCTTTGTCATTGGAGGAGCTAAATATTCATTTCGATGGACCACTTGCATGGTTGGGCCGTTTGAAACTCTATCAACCTTGGGGAGACTGACCAACGAAGGGTCGTTTGAGTTTGATTTCTCATCACAATGCTTGATGGCAGTTTCAGCGCTCATAGTTGCTCCCATTAAGTCGGAAAAGTTGGTGGGTTAATATACGGCTAAGGCCTGCTAGATTTAGTTTCTCAAGTCTTTCTTGAAACAGTGCATCTTCAAAGTCTCATCTGCCATAATGGTTGGGACATAAGTTCCAAAATCACTGAAGTTTGAGGTAAAATCTCTCACCGTCATATCCGAAGTTTTCTTAAAGCCTTAAAATTTTCTTATCTTTTGCAAACGAAACTCTGCTGTGTAATATTGCTTCAAATTTCTCTTCGAAATATCTTCCATATGATCTATTCTACATCATTTATGACTGGTGAGATGGGTTTCCACCATTTTCATGCTCTATCTTCTAGGCATGGTGTCACTACCTCTAATTTAAGTTCTTCGGGGACTTCCAGCAGATGAAGTTGGTTTTCCACGTTCTTGAGCCCATTATAACCAACTTCTGAATCAGGGTTTCCATCAAAATTCGGGACTCGGTTTCTTCGGAGAGATTCATAGTGTTACGTAATATCGTGTGGTTGAGGTTCTGGTGGTGGTTTGTTGACATTGGCCTTTGGGTTCATAAACCATTGTAGCGTTGTGCTCACAACAGTTGCAATTTCCATCATGTCTTCTTGGCTAAGGTTAACCCTTGGTGGTGGAGGTGGAGGCAGGTTCTTGTTTACATTTTCGTTGCGGTTGGCGTAGAGTGGGTTACGATTTTTTCTTTGTGGTTTGCTTGCCATTTCTTATAATCATAAAGTTTTCTAATTCGTATATAGGAAAATGTATGATTCAATAAAATGGAAATCAAATAAGGCACAACCAAATAATTTTCATTAAGTTTTCAAAAGACATAAAATTGAGTGTTTAGATAGCAAAAGTGAATGGTTCAATTGACCTTAATACAATATATTCTTATTATAGGGGTCGATCCTGATCATCTAAGACTTCTTCATATCCTATATCTCTAACATCTTCTTCTTCTACAAGATTATCCTCGGGGTTTCCTTCGAGCTCTTCCTCGAAATCCTCCACATTGATCATATCGTTCTACATTTGATTGAGCTGGTTAGCAGCATATCGTCTAACTTCTTCACGCAATCTATTTTCTTCTTCTCAAGCTTGATAAAGTCATCTTCCAAGCATACATTATTCCGATCTATCTGATATTTATCTCTTTCTAGCTTGGCGTTTCTTTTCCTCAATGCCTCATATGCCGAATCCTTTCTTCTAAGTTGTTCTTGAAGTTCGGAGATATTAGCTTGGGCATCCATGTCCTATACCTAAGAAGGGTGAAAAAGGGTTTACTAGTGTTTTTATATAAAAATAGATTCAAATTCATTGAAACAAGAATTTATCATAAAGATAATAATAAAGTTTTTATTTAAAAAAGAAAGGTTACACTTCTTTATTTTCATAATATATTTTTTTATTACAACCATAATACTAGTCCAGACTAGTCTATCAAGTCTTCATCATCATTGTCTTCTTCATCTACATCCATCGGCACTTCTTCTTCTTCTTCTTGTTGTTGTTGTTCTTCTTCTTCTTCTTCTTCTTCCATGTTTTCCACGATGAGATGTAGACAATTTTTTTGTTCTTGCAGTCTATCCATAGGCCAAGAAGTTTGGCGACGTAATGCTCTTGCTTGCGAGCAAGGTCTTCGTGCTGGTGATTAGAGCGGGTGGCAAGATCCTTCTCAGTTTTAATCTTTTCTATCAACTCTCAGTTAAGGGCAACTAGTCATACCTCATGAGATAGGTTACGCGGGGTTAGGGCGAGCTAGATCTATGCTCGATCAAGTTGACGGGTGAGATGATATACATCAGTCTGAAGCAGGTCCTTAGTTTCCATGAGCTCTTGTTTCTCTCTAGCGAGTTGAGGTTTTAGGGTTGCAATCTCTCGGGTTTGATTGTCAATGATAATTTGACGCATGCGAATGGCGGCTTCAGCACGAGTATGAGGGGTGGCCATCTCCTAGACAAATCGAATGAAATGGCTTAGTATCAGAATAACGGAATAAAACAAAGTTACTTTATCAGACAAGTAAAACATTTTGATCGAACATAAATTTCTTTTGTGAGATTTTCCAAAAGTGGCAAGTTAAGAAATTTTCACTTAGAAGGAAAGTAAGGAATAGTGGACAAGATCGAGTTTGGAGATTTATATGCGAAGATATAAGAAATTCGAATATTTCCACAAGTGCAACAACAGGATTTTGGAAATCTAATCAATGCAATATGATTTTTATTTGCTGGAACGATTTGGATAAGAAGTCTATTAATATCCAGACAGATTATGAACCTAGCGGCTCTGATACCACCTAAATGTCACGCCCCGAGACCCATGCGTAGATAACATCCATCATTGTTTAGCAATATTATTGAAAAAATAAGTCTCATAGCAAATAGCAAAATCAGTCTAATTCATTAAAGAACGATGTCTTTACATCTTCAAAATACGAATAATGTGGAAGCTATTCTTACAAAGAAAAACGTTAAATGTGGAAGCTCATATGAATAAACTATAAACTTGAAATCAAGGAATTGATCTTCATAACTCTGGATTACTTCACAAGCCTCAAATTGATCTTGTTCCGTCTCTTTCACCTGTTTTCATTATTATATGGGGAAGGACATACGAGGGGAGAGCATTTTCGGTAACACTCAGCAAGTGGAAGCCGATCGAATATCAAATAACATATTATGCATATACACATCTTTTAAAAATATTATAATACATAACAGAATTCAACAAAACTATATGAACATAATATATGACTTATCGTATCAGACACAGAACATATCATAACAGAATCCTTATCAAATCAGAATGTATCGGAATATAACCTTATCAGATTTTATCAAAACAAATCACATTATGATGATCATGGGATATCTTTGATTTTGGGCACCCTCTGGGGTCTTTTCCTGTAAATGGGCTCTCCTTGCGGTCTTTTCCTGCATTTGGGCTCCCTTTGGGGGCTTCTCTCATAGACAGGCTCTCTCTATGGCTTTTTCCGTCACAGGCTTTCCCAATGTACCATTATTCGAATCATATCAAACAGATGTATCACATCAGTACGAAAAAAAAGTAAAGAAATGGAATGAAATAAAGTGATCAAATCAGAACGAAGCATATAGATTTAATCAAGAACAAAACGGACACATCACATCGAAACTTATCAAAGTAAGGCATATCGTATAGCAATATGAACCGAGGAAAACTTATAGTAATCAATCGAAGTCTAAATCATATATACAACTTTAAAATAGTACGTAATCCCATTTACTCTTATTCAATACGTGGTTCAAAACTTTCTTTAACTTTTGACGAATCTTGACTGAACATGGGCATCACTTTTAACAAGATTTGGACAGCACCACGAGAAAGCCTTTGGACAAAAACTTGGCCAAGCCCTTCAACCAGATTTTTGAAAACACCTGGACAACAACTTGTTAGTGTCTTGAATACCGCATGGAATGGCCGAAACAACCTTTCATTCCTTGAGATGACCGAGAACTTGGAGGATTTCTTGACAGCACTTGTGCACAATTCTGATAGCACTTGTGCTCGATTTTTCTAGCCTTTTTCAAGGTTGAAATGGTGGAGTCTCATCTCGTATTTATAGCTGAAGATTGGCTCCCAAAAGGTTGGTCTTGGTCGAAAGCTTGATGCCCAAGTAGTCAAAATTTCATCCACAACTAAGAGTCACTTTGGTTTACTCAAAGGTTTTTTCTTGCATAATAAATTTGTCCAATCTTTTAGCTATTCCATTGGATGTATTTTTGGTTCATTTAGGACATGAAAAGAGAGCTTTTTTGTGCAAAGTTTCAAGGTTATGAGTTGGGTGTTTCATCCCCGAGTTACATCACTTCGATCCATGCACACTTTCATCATTTCGAGCTTAATATTATGTAATTCTAGATTCCGAGCCGTCACAAAAATATCTAATGAAAGATTTCAATATTGGAGGGGAATTTAAAATAAATACAAATATCTCAATGTTATGACTATTAATTTCCTTATATTCTCTGTTCGCTTTTTTTTTCAAGTTGCTATTTAATCGAATTATAAATTTTTTATTTGAAACGAAAGGCATGCACTTAGATCTATACCTCTTTGGATACAATGGTCAGCAGACACACACACACAATAGAGTAATACTTTGGTACATGCATTGTAGAAAAAAAGTTTTTTGGAGTTTAATAATTTTTTGTTATAAGTTTGCTTTATAGTATAAAATAGAGTAATATTACAAGTATAAAGATTTATAAGGTTAAATTTAGCGATGAATTAAAAAATGTACCATGTGATAATAATTCTAAACGCGGAGAAGTTAACCATTCAGAAAAAAAAAACAGAATTATTTGTACATTTTCAACATTTTCTCAAAGTTGCCTAGTGCGTTATGGATATATTTCTCATGATAAAATATAAATTTTTTTTTTGTATTTTCGTATTTATTATTTTTACAATAATATCATAATTTCAAAATACATTATTATACATGTATATATTTAAATAAAAAATTACATGCTAATAATCGTGGTTTTCACATCTACTCTTCAGTGTGCACACGATAGTTTGCAAACCACGTTATTCAGGTAAATTGCACTGGGCAAACTATGTGTGACAGGCTCACATGAGAAATGTGACACAATAGCATGCAGACTACGTTATTTAGGTAAACTGCAATGGGCAAAATTTGTTCGACAGGCTCACCTGAAAAGGTGTTGATAGGAGAATCGAACTCTTGATAATTGGTCAAATACTTAAATATTTTACCAACTCGAACACCACAAAAAATTGAACAATATCTCTTTGGATCTATATAATCGTCAATGAGTATGTCTCTTGTGAGACGGTCTCATGAATCTTTATATGTGAAACGGGTCAACATTACCGATATTTACAATAAAAAACACCACGTACTCTTAGCATAAAAAATAATATTTTTTAATGGATGACCCAAATAAGAGATCTGTCTCACAAAATACGACCAGTGAGACCGTCTCACATAAATTTTTGCCATGGTCAATACATATATCGATAATAATAATAACATTATTATTGTTGTTATTTTTATTATTATATAATTAAAATAGCTAGCCCTTGTTTAAAATTTATATCTACACCTTTTTTTTATAACTTTTTTTGTGAAACTTTTTGTCTCTTTCCGTAAAATCTCTTTTTCGAAATCTTTCAATCTTATTTTAGGGAGATAATTAATATAGGTGATTAATTTGAAATTATTTTAAAATAATTAATCATGTTTTAAATTTAAATATGATTTTTTTATATGTATAATTTTTCATTTATGAGCTTGAATACTATTCAAATTTCAAACAATGAGTACGCTGTGAATAATATCAAAATTAGTTAAAAAATAAAAATAAAAAATAGAATCACCATGTGATTATGAACAATTGGAGAAGTCAAATCATGAGAAAGAAAACTCAAAATTTATCAAAAGATTTTACAAAGATTATACAGACTCCTTAATGCTCTACAATATTTGAACTTGTTAACGACTAATAATAACCTGCTGTTGGCATCACGAATCGGCAGATGGGACAGTAATGGCTAGTCTTGAGCCACTTCTTGATGCAATCCTCGTGAAAAATGTGCGAGCACGGCATGGATACAACTTCACAACCCGCGTAGAAATCTTCGAGACAGATCGAACAACTCTCCTCGTCGTTTTCGCGAGTAGTAGTCTTGATCTCCAAATATTCATCCATGGAAGAATCTGAAGCCGGAACCATCTCAGAATGGTCCTCTTCCTCCGACAGTTGAGCCATCAATTCCATGGCAAGATTTTCATCAACATGTCTGTTACATTCCACTAAAACATTGAAGGGAATCACCAAAACATTGTGCTGCGGAGGCATAAACCTCAAGAGGTCTTTAGCGACGGCGAATGCGAATTTGCTTAACTTGCGACGGTTGTGATCGTCCAGAGGCCACTGTCCCAGCTCCCGATCGATCATTCGGCATGAGTATTCGGGGTCCATGAGTTGTTTGATATCCATACGAACTGATTTTCTCATGAAACTAAATTGCACGGTGTGTCGGAGGGCGACATCATCATAGTATTCGCACACGACGAGGTCGCAATGAAAATCGATATCGACATGAAATTGAGTTTCACGAGTGGTAACCACATCGTTTCCAACTCTCGGGTCGACCGAGACTAACTCTAATGGGGCAGTCTCATCCATAATTCAACTTTCGAAGAAGAAGAAGAAGATTTATATATTTATGGTTTGAGGGGGGGATTTTAACTTTCGAAGAAGAAGAAGATTGATTTTAAAGAAAATTTCGAAGAAGAAGAAGATTGATTTTAAAGAAAATTTAAGAAATATAGATTTTGTTTATTTATGGTTTCAGGGGATTTTATAATTTGTTTGTCATGATTTTTCATCCATACTTGAAGAGATTTTGTGTATCTTGTAATGGGATCCGCCGAATAACTAATTCTTTAAAATAATTATATTCGAAGCAAATTAAACAAACAATAAACCATATATTCAAAATAAAATATGATTTATCTACAATTAATTAATTAATTAAACTTGTAGTTAGCAATTAACTAGTTGGCATCTCCAATCGACAGATAGGACAGTAATGGCTAGTCTTGAGCCACTTCTTGATGCAATCCTCATGAAAAATATGGGAGCACGGCATGGATAAAACTTCACAACCCGTGTAGAAATCTTCTAGACAGATCGAACAACTCTCGTCTTCGTTTTCGCGCAAAGTGACAGTCTTGATCTTTAAAGTTTTAATGGAAGAATCTGTAGCCGGAACCATCCCATAATCGTCCTCTTCCATCAATTCCACGACAAGATCATTTTCATTAACTCGCCTCTTACATACCACTAAGACCTTGAAGGGAATGACCAAAACATTGTGTTGTGGAGGCATAAGCCTGATGAGAACTTTCACTGCGGTGATCGCGAATTCGATCAAATCTCGACGGTCATCATCTCCCAGTGGCCATTCACTCAGCTCTCGATCGATCATTCGACGTGAACTTGTGGAGTTAATGAGTCGTTTGAGATCCAAACGGACTGATTTGTCCATTGTGATACCCTTGTCCCACATCAAAAAAATCAAAGATTTAAAATGAGTTTATAATAGCTACAATGGACTTCTATAGCAACTTGGGTTAACCATTTTCGTAAAGCGAGGACGGATACGAAGTAGTTGCCATAAAGGCCCCTTGTGCAGTCACGCAGTCGCGGGCCCGGGCTCGGAGCGTGACAGAATGGTATCAGAGCTGGTCACCGGCATGGAACACCGAGAATTAAGTGCTATGCGGGGCAAAGTGCTACGTGGATGGGAGCCACCTCTTAAACCTGCGGGGCAAAGTCCTACATTACAGGAGCCACCTCTTGAATATGTAGGAGCCACCTCTAGATTCTCGGTGCTGGTGGATCGAGGGGTCAGGCCGCGACGAGGACGTCGCGTTCTGAAAGAGGGGTGATTGTGATACCCTTGTCCCACATCGAAAAAATCAAAAATTTAAAATGAGTTTATAATGGCTTAATATGGACTTCTATAGCAACTTGGGTGATGATACTAGGTCGCACAGTGAGTCCGAGGTCCACGTTATCATGGTATTCACATACGAAGAGGTCGCAATAAAAATTGAAATCCACATGAAACTGAGTCTCACGGGTGGTGACGACGTTGTTTTCGACTTTCGGTGAAACCATGACGATCTCTTGCGCGGTGTCATCCATAATTCGACGTTCGAACAAGAAATTGAATTTGGTTTTGGTTTGCTTAGAAATTGTGGAGAGTGTGATCGATCTACAAGGTTTTATAGGTTTGGTTGAAGCTTCGGTTCTTCATTAAATAACAATTTTATAGGATTAGGAGTTATTTAATATAAACTAAATATTTAGATAAGATATGGTAAGCTTTTCGGTTATTTTTGCGTGGAAATTTGTAATTTAGGTATTTTTTCTACATAACGATTGTTTCCTTAAATATAATTCCTGATGATTCGTCGGTTCCTATTGGGTTAGAATCAACAAATGTCTATTTTGTAATATGTTTTCAATAAATGAGCAGCTTAAAATTAAATATAGGGCACTTTATCAAAACCCCATTTTATATTAATTTTTTAATACCTCAGGAGATTCAGATATGGCTGGTGTAATTTGTATACTATTTAGATAATGACTTAAATAATCTAAATTTATTTCGGATATTTCTCCAATTAATATTTAAATTCCAAACTCAATCAAGAAAATCTTAAAAGATACGTGAGAAGGAAAGAATTTATTTCCTACCATAATCACAAGTCTAACGAACAGACAACAAACTCTACGTATATAGACCGATCGATATCAAAGAAGAACACCATATTTTCTTTCCTCTGCGAAAACGATGATGGAGATGGAAGAAGAACCCGATGAATGTCATCAGGGATTAGAATTCTATGAATCTCCGGTCTGGAGAACAGAAGCAGCACCGGATCAGAAGTTTCACACGATCAACTTCAGTTTCTCTTGCAATCCCGTGTACATGTATGTGTACAGGGACCTGCGTAATGGGCTTTCCGAGTTCCTGGACCACGAGGTCGAGCGCACCGTCGAGACATCGATCCGTGTGGAGTTGCGAGATATCGACAATTGGAAAGAAGCACGGGAAGAACTGCACGGGCTGTTCGAGGGTTTTCCCATGTCTTATGATATGAGTGAAGAATTGACTTGCTTGGCAGTCGACACCGCCAAGGATATCCTCCTCTCCTCCGGCGGCCACCGTGTTCTGCATCTCCATATTCCTTTTGATGTGATGCACGAACATATTTTCCACGATAATGATGACGTGAATTGTGTTCAGTTCTGCTAGTGTTTCCACTTATAACTCCGGGTGTCAATAGGTATCGATTGAATCTTGGGAATCATGTATATGTATGGGAAAGAATGAATATAACGACAAAAAATTATTCAATATATGGTTTTGAACGATCGATTTACGAATTTGGATTGATCCAAGAGGAAAAATTATATATGGAATGTTGTATAATAATTATTCATTTAAGTTTTTGATGTTGGGCATAGCTTTCAACGATTTGGGTATAACCCATCTGGCCGGTTTAAATTACTCAAGTCCTGATTAATTTTATAGATTGGGCATAGCTTTAAACGAAAGTACTCTTGATTCCAAACTCGATTCGACTCGACTCATTTACCAACATTCATACAACTTAAAATCAACACGAAGCCTAAAATACACATCTCCCTCAAATGCATCAGTTATCGAAATGGCTACCCCTCTAGCCATGAAGAAATCACCGGGTCCCCCCAATGACCGATATATCTCTAGTCTTGTTCATCAACGTATCTGCCCCGGAAAAAATTAAAAGTCCCTACGTAGTTTGTGGAATTATACAAGAACGAGAACCCTACCCATGCACCATATATACTCTTCTGATCATAAAAATACATGTCCTGTGCTCGTCTCACGGGGGGTGGGTGGTGATTGTTGTCCAAGGTAATGGGGTCGTCGAAAACGACCATGTCACCAAAGTTAAACGGTGTTGCCATGGTGGTCTTGTTTCGCCACTGCGGAGAACCGATTATAGCGACAGTGGCATTGTCCGAAGGCCAATATTAGTTCAATTTTGTTTAGTTTTATTTAGTTTCTTCCACAGGCTTGAATATATATACCTGTCTAAATAGAAATTCATCATATTTTATAGGAGTAAAACTAGACTGGCTTTCGATTTCTGTACTTCGCTTTTTATTGTTCTTAAAAATATTTATGAGCGCAACAACGATTCTCCACGCGATCGGAGAGTTACAAATATATTTTATAACTAATTATAATTTTGAGATCAATGACAGATATCCTCTTTCGGTTGAATTCTATTTAGATTGCGTTTGGATTGGTAGATTTCAAATACGTGAATTTCAATGTTTTAAATTTAATTTAATTGTTCAGAGAAGTAATAATGTAAACTTATGCTTTATATTACAAATGTGTTATATAAATCATATGCGTCCAACGACAACGGCTTTAATATTGCAACGGTTTTTTTTTAAAAAAAAAACTTCGCTAATTAGCGAGATATACCGTTGCTAAAATTAGTGATGGTTTTGACTAAATCCGTCATTATTTTTTATGTATAATTAAAAAAATATTACTTTTATACTTTAATAAATCTACCAAAAAAACTTACAATCTGACTAAACTAATAATATTCATGATCTTAACTAACATTTAGAAATTTACTAAAAATTGAAGCGAAAAAACTTATCCTATTTCGAAATTAAAATCGTCTAAGAGAGAAAAATGTTTCGTGTGAAGAAAATGGACCAAAGATTTGGATATTTATAGCAGTGTTCTAAAAAGCTCGCTTAAGCCTCGCTTAAGCTCGCTTAAGCTTGAAGCTTGGAAAAAACGCCCCGCTTCGGAGAAAGCGTAAAAAAGCAGTAAAACTGTAGTTTGACCGAATTAAGTATAATTAAGGTGTTTAATTAAGCGTGTTTAACCACAATTAATCGCATCTATTAATTTTTTATTTTGAAGGTAATAAATTAGGTTTATAATTTCGATGTTTATTTTTTAATTTTAATTATGATTAAGCGTGTCTGATAATGATTTGACAAATATTTAATATTTTTAATGTGTTATAGTTGCAAAAACAAATTAAGATTGTAATTTTGATATTTTATGATTTTATAAATATGAGAATTAATGCATCAGACATAAAATTTATCATATTTATGTATTATTTTATCTATTTATTGGTTTGAGATAATTACAATTACACTGAATATAAAAAACGCTTTTTCACGCTTAAGCATGTGCTAATCTCGCTTAAGCTTGAAAAGCTTGAAGCTCGATATTCACGCTTCGGGGCGCTTCACGTTTTTTAGAACCTTGATTTATAGACAATTTGCGACGGTTTTTGGTTAAATAGCGACGGTTATTATTAAATTGTCGCAATTAGCGACAGTGATGCTAAAGTCATCGTTATTAGCGACGTTTGTTTAATAAAATTGTATCAATTTTTAAATTAGTGACGGTTTTGCGCAATTTTTAAATTGGGTTTTTTTTAAAAAAATTGCGACAGTTTTAATAAAACCGTTGTAACTATAGCGACGGTTTTTGTTAAAACCGTCGCTATTTCAAAATTGAAAACCGTCTAAGCAAAAATGTCGCTAAATATTGCAACAGTTTAAGATAATCGTTGTTGTTTGTCCAAAAAACGTGCTAATCGACAACGGTTTTTTAAAATCATTGTCGTTTGTTAAAAAAAATACGCTAATAGACAACGGTTTATAAAACCGTTGTTTTGACCCCCTAAAAACCGTTGTCGTTTGTCCAAAAAAACACGCTAATAGACAACGATTTATATAAACGTTGTCTTTGACCCAAATAAAAAAATGCTAAAAGACAACTGTTTTTCAAAAACCATTGTCGTAGACACATCAAAGACAACCTCTACGACAACGATTTTCCAAAAACTGTTTTCTATGAGCGGGTTCTTTTAGGCTATGACATTTTTTATGAAACCGTTGTTAAAAGAAAAAACACAACGGTTTTAATATAAAACCGTTGTCTTTGATGTGTTGTTGAGTGCCTATTTTCTTGTAATCACTACAAGAAATACGCCCAACAACAACGCACCTACGACAACGGTTTTTTTGAAAAACCGTTGTCGTATAGTTTTTAACAACGGTTTTAGTGAAAACCGTTGCAGTAGGTGTGTTTTGACAACGGTTTTGTAAAAACCGTTGTCTTTTATGGTATCAACGACAACGATTTTCTAAAAACTGTTGTCTTTTGCCGTGTTTGTTTGGACAATCGACAACAGTTTCTTAAAAATCGTTGTCTTAGATATGTCTACGACAACGGTTTTAAAACTGTTGTCTGTGAGCGTGTTTTTCTTGGGATACGACAACGGTTTTTAAAAACCGTTGTCTAAGAGCGTGTTTTTTTGGGATACGACAACGGTTTTAAAAACTGTTGTGTATGAGCGTGTTTTTTTTCGACATACCACAACGGTTTTATAAAACCCATTGTGGATTGGTGTTTTATTTTTTGACTAACAACAACGGTTTAATAAAACCGTTGTTGATTGACGTTTTTTTATATAGAAACGACAACGCTTTTAGTGACCGTTGTAGATTAGCGGTTTTTTTTAGAAACCACAACGGTTGTAGTTAACGGTTTTTAAAATAGAAACATTTGTTAAACCGTCGCTACATTAAAAGGTAAACCGTCACCGATTCAAATGAGCGACGGTTATTAACCGTCGCTAGACGGTTTAGCGACAGTTTTAAACCGTCGCTAATTATAGATCGGCGACAGTTTTAGAAATTCCGTCGCCGATTTAAATAGCGACATGTTTTTGAAAAACGTCGCCGATTCTAAACTAGCGACGGTTTTGTAAACGGTCGTCGATTTAAACGTAGCGACGGTTTTATAATTCGTCGTTAAATTAAAATTTGGTCATTATTCTAGTTTTAACTTTTTTAACAGTTCTTGATTGTCTTTTATCCGTTGTCGTTTAGTATTTTTCTTGTAATGAATTTTTCATAAAACCAATGAATACTTGGTTAAAATTTTCCTCAAGTATTAAAAAATAATTTTCAGAACATTGAATCAATGGTAAGATTTTATGTCTGTTCTTTATGGAATTCGGAATTCCATGGATATGGAGGTTAAAACCAGAATTTCCTTGCTTATGGAGGGTTAGTTCACAAAATTTTGGGACAAATTATTAAGAGAAGACCCTGATACAGGAAAGTTCTATGGCTCCGAAATTCTTCAACATATGGAAGAAAAAATTTCTTTATATCATAAAGATTTTAATAAACAACAAGAAAAAGAGCAGGATTCAATGAGTCTTTCAAGCTTCTTACTCCGAAATATTCTGATATTTATTCTAAAGAAAAGATGATTAAAGTCTACATTGAAAAACTGAAGAAAGATCTTTATAAGAACATTTTATGTTCTGACTCCAAATCAGATAAATCTATGGTATCCGAATCAAGTGAAAACCAATTTATCCATCTAATGCAGATGCAAAATGCTCAAGACCCAAAGGAAGATATTCCTTCCCATATTAGTGATATTTTTGAAAATTATATAAATTCATTAAAAGAAAATATTAAAGATGATTAGGATATTCATCTTTAATAAAGTTGGTGGAATATCACTATATAGACTTTTTGACTTTTGTAATCATGTTACTATTTTCTTTTATAAAGCATTGTATTGTTTATATTTTTAGTTGGAATCCTGGGTTTGATGTCCTGCTCTTCCATCTCTTTATAGGCTGTATTGTGTTTTTAGTAGAATACGGTCAAGTTTGCTCCCCTTTATTTCCTCTCTGTAAACAACCCTTCTTACGAATTAAATAAAGCTTCAAGTTTTGAATACTACTTTGTAAGTTTTTTTTATTTATTTCAAAACATGTAAACAACCCTCTATTGCCACGTTGATGACGAATATGTATCAAGGTCAATTACGATAGTAAATTCAAACTTTTAAAATTTTTGTTTATCGTTGGCATATTTTGGAAGATGGATTTTGAAAATAACATATTCACGGATTTAACGTGGTAAATATTTTGTTTTCGATTGTTATTTTTGGTTTAATTATTATTATATATTATAAATTAAAAGAAATTTAATACAAAAATTTTACCTAATGAAAAAAATTATTAAAGACAACAGTTTTGGATTCTCACAACAAGAAAAATGGTAAAAGATATTCGACAACTATTTAGCGACAGTTTTTTCTCTAACCGTCGCTATGTTTAGCGACGGTTTTACTTCAACCGTTGCCGATGTATCACTTTGCGACGGTTTATTCTAAACCGTCGCTAAATTTAGCGACGGTTAAAAAAACATGTCGCATGTTTAAAAATAGCGACGGGTTTGCCAAATCTGTCGCTAAAGTTGGCGACAGTTAAATAAAAACCGTCGCAACATTTAGCGACAACTTCGATTAACCGTCGTCGATTTATAATTTCGCGAAAGTTTATCTAAAACCGTTGCCATTTTCAAAAAAATTCCTTCCCCCCAAACTTCCCCCCATTTTCTTTCACCACTCTCTATAAATACATGCAAATTTTCTTCAATTTCTTCCATTTCACTTCACAACAATTAAAACTTTTCTCACTTACACGATTTTACAACTTCACAACACTTAAATTTTTATCTCTTCACGATTTTACAACTTCACAACACTTAAAATTTTTATCTCTTACACGATTTTTTTACCACTTCAAAACAATTAAAATTTTTATCTTTTACACGATTTTATCACTTCACGACTTTTAAATCTTTTATCTCTTACACGATTGTATCAATTGAAAACACAGATTTATTAAATTCTTAATTTTTTTTTTATTTTACCTAAAATATTAGCGACGGAATTATTAAACCGTCGCTAAATAGAAATGGTTTTGCACATGAATACCGTCGCTAAATTTAGCAACGGTATAAAGTAAACCGTTGCTAAATTTAGCGACGGGACTTTTAACCGTCGCTAATTAGCGACAGCGACGGTATTGTAAAAAACTGTCACAAATATATTTTGCGACAGTTATCAAAACCGTCGCAAATTGTAGTTTCGACAACACTTTATATTTTGCGACGATTTTAAAAACCGTCGCAAATTGTAGTTACGATAACCGTCAAAAACCGTTGTCTTTGAGCGAACCATTTAACAACACTGACTTTAACAACAGTTGTAAAATACCTACGACAACGGTTAAAAACAACGGTTTAAAACCCTTGCAAAACCGTTGTCGTTGCTAGAAATTACAACGGTTTAACACCGTTGCAAAACCGTTGTCGTTGATAGAAAAGACAACGGTTTAAAACCGTTGTCGTTGAAGACACTTTCAACAACACCCTCAGTTACAACAGTTTTAAATGGCCTACGACAACGGATTTTATTCGTTGTCGTTTGACGTTTTTGTTGTAGTGAATATTAATGTATGCTAAAGCCGTCGTTATTAGCGACAGTTGTTTAATAAAACCGTCGTAATTTTAAATTAGCGACGGTTGTAACAAAAACCGTCGACCGTCGCTAATGTAAACTTAGCGACGGTTTTTCATAAAACCATCGCTAATTTACAAATGCGACGGTTTTGATAAAACCGTCGCTAAATATAGCGACGCTTTAAGCAAAACCGTCGGTAAATAGTGTAACAGTTTAAGATAACAGTTGTTGTTTGTCCAAAAAACACGCTAATCCTCAACGGTTCCGTTGTCATTTGTCCAAAAAACACTCTAATAGACAATGGTTTTCTAAAAATACGATGTCCAAAAAAACACGCTAATAGACAACGGTTTATAAAACCATTGTCTTTGACCCCCAAAACAACTCTAAAAGACAACGTTTTTAGAAAACATTTGTCGTAGATACGTCAAAGACAACGATTTTTTTAAAAAATGTTGTCTATGAGCGAGTTTTTTTAGGCTACGACAACGGTTTTTGATGAAACTGTTGTTAAAAGAAAAAACACAACGGTTTAATAAAAAACCGTTGTCTTTGATGTGTTGTTGAATGTCTATTTTCTTGTAGTATATGCTAAAGCCAGTGACGGTTGTTTAATAAAACCGTCGTAATTTTTAAATTTGAAATGGTTTTAATAAATCTTTCGACACCGCCAAGGATATTCTCCTCTCCTCCGGCGGCCACCGTGTTCTGCATCTCCATATTCCTTTTGATGTGATGCACGAACATATTTTCCACGATAATGATGACGTGAATTGTGTTCAGTTCTGCTAGGGTTTCCACTTATAACTCCGGGTGTCAATAGGTATCGATTGAATCTTGGGAATCATGTATATGTATGGGAAAGAATGAATATAACGACAAAAAATTATTCAATATATGGTTTTGAACGATCGATTTACGAATTTGGATTGATCCAAGAGGAAAAATTATATATGGAATGTTGTATAATAATTATTCATTTAAGTTTTTGATGTTGGGCATAGCTTTCAACGATTTGGGTATAACCCATCTGGCCGGTTTAAATTACTCAAGTCCTGATTAATTTTATAGATTGGGCATAGCTTTAAACGAAAGTACTCTTGATTCCAAACTCGATTCGATTCGACTCGACTCGTTTACCAACATTCATACAACTTAAAATCAACACGAAGCCTAAAATACACATCTCCCTCAAATGCATCAGTTATCGAAATGGCAACCCCTCTAGCCATATGGAGAAATCACCGGTCCCCCCGATGACAAATATATCTATAGTCTTGTTCATCAACGTATCCGCCCCGGAAAAAATTAAACGTCCCTACGTAGTTTGTGGGATTATACAACGATTTCCCACGCGATCGGAGTATTACGAATATATATTATAAGTAATTATAATTTTGAGATCAATATATCCTCTTTCGGTTAAATTCAGTTTAGATTGCGTTTGGATTGATAGATTGCAAATACGTTAATTTCAAATGTAATTTTATTGTTTAGAAAATTATTTCATGTTAAGTATGATGCATTCAAGTTTATCCAATTACGATTTCATTTGAAATTTATTCTAATTTATATTACAAATGTGATATATAAATCATATGTAGATTTAAGATTTGATTTATTGTTTCATTCGTGGATCTCAAATCTATCTCCCCAAGTACATTAAAGAAAATATGATCAGGTTAATCTGTAAAGAAAGAAGGAGAAAGACGTGCTAATTAAGCTGCATCTGATGCTTATATTTAATATAAAATTTTCATAGTATTCCGTTGAAGTATGTTTTTATAATGAATTTAATGTCAGATAATTTTTTTCTCCAGGTATTTGTTAAATTTCTTGGCGCCCACACACACACACACATATATATATGATTGGATTAAATAATTTGTGTGCAGAAAACTATGTAGAAATAACGTAATAAGATTAACTACTATCGCTTAATTATTACACACACACAAAATAATAAATATACGCAATTTTTTTTAATTTTTTTGTCTTACATACTTTGCTAGTTACATGTGAATATTCGACACAGCATGACTCGTGAATTGAGATGAGAATTGAGATGAGATGGTGATGATATATAATGCATGACTAAAATGTATTTTAGTACATAAACTATTGATAATTGATGTGGACGGGCAAATCGGGTAGTAGCCGGGTGTGCAATCTGCCAAGTCGAGTGTTTGAACATCTGTGCGATTTGAATTCTCTATAATGAGTTGCGGGTGGTCTGGGAAGATTGAGTTCCCTATAGCCTGAGGACTAACGCCCGGGATGACCTGAGTATTAATCCTGAAATCACAGAACGTTAGGGGGGCGCCGGAAGTTGTTCCGGCGTATCCACTCCGACGCTCAAGTCAGTAATGTACGCAAAGGAAAACTTAGAGAGAAAGTAAGGATATTTGTGAGTGCTTGTGAGTATCCAGAGAAGAGTTCCCCTTGTGTAGTACCTACAGGGGGTATTTATAGATGAGGCAAGTAGATAACTTGCCCGCGAAGTTCGGATGGTGGTCCATGATTTGGGGTCATGGGTCACGTTGCAAAGTAGTGGGCCACGTACTAAGAGCTGACCTGGTCATGGAACGTGAGAGAATGGGCTTCGCGATGTCTGGAAGACGTGGTGATCAGGGAGAGAATGTGTCTCTTTCTCAGGTGTTTCCCACCCGGGTGCCTCTGAGGTACTTCTCGGGCCGGGAAGTTTTTACCCCGGGTATTGGCTGATTACTCCCCGGGCGTTTGAAGATCCGGGATCCTTTTTTCACACCGGGTCACTGAAGGTAATTGTACTTCGATATCTTTTCCCCGTTCTGATCTTGCCCGAGTTCGAGAACCTTCCGGGTCAGGGTCTATACCCGGGCCCGGGTTCCCTTGGGGGCATCAATAATAATAAAAAAAATTGATGCATGAATTATTGTAAACGATTTAATTGGTACATGATTTAACTACAAAGTCAATTTTTATATTAACTTAAATTGTTTTTGAGTCCAACTATTTTATTAAATTCAATTAGATACATACTTTTATTTTAAAATAATTTATTTTTTTATTAATTTTTTTTTAAAAGTATATTTATATTTAAAAAATTATATTATGATAAAATAATATTATTTTTCTTTATTATATATTAATAAAATTATAACTCAATAAATAAATCATATATACAGCTATATTTTAGCATGCTGATAAATATAATACGATAAATATTTGTTACTAGAACCCGGGGATACTACTGTTCTCAGAAGTTATGTTATATGTTAATTCACAATTTTAGTTCACAAACTTTTGCACATTTTTTTTAACTTTCGATCTTTTTTCGCCGGAACAATGTCGTGATATATGGACATGCACGCCAACAATGCTCGGGACAATGGAAATAATGTTCGTCACCAAATCATCATTCCGGTGAAAATTAAAAATACCAAAAAGTGAAAAAAATAATGTGTAAATTAGTGGACTAAAACAATGAATTGACAGATAACATGACAAAAAATATTGTCCTCCATTTCATAATGCATTTACTTGTAATACTTAAAATTAAATTTTATATTGTCAAAATTGGTCGCCAATTTTGGAGAAAAATTTTATACGAAGCATAACAATGCCTATAAATTACCAACAAATTGTTTAATTTACTTGAAAACGTAATCATATTATCAAAAACCTATATATGTATATTTACGTTAATAAAAACTGATAAATTTGATGAGAATTTATTTAGAAAATTTGTCGCAATTATAAATTATAATGGTTCATTCAGCTTCATAAAATGAACTGGTGATTTATTAGAGGGCCGGAAAATAACCTTTCTTTGCATGGTAACATGTCATATTTTTTTGGTCCACTAATTTTAAATTTTTGTTATTAATAACATAACTTCTGAATTTTGGTTATTTTATTCGATCTATGATCAGAATGTTCATTTTTTTTTGTCAGAAAACATTAGTTAGATGACGGTTAAAGCTAAAGTTGCCAAAAAAATTCGGATTTCTCGATTTTGAATGGAAATCAATTTATTGGAAGCAGCTTAATATAAAAATTTGAATAAATAAAATAAAATTTATGAGTTATATAAATTCCATCATGATCAATCAATATTTTTGACACCAAAATATGTTCTAACCATTATCTAATAAGTGTTTTATGGCAAAAATTGAACATTTCGGTGGTAGATGAATCAAAATATCTTAAATTTATAAGTTATTGTACGAAGACAAAAAACTGAAAAGTTAGTGCACCAAAACAAAAAGTACTAGACCAAAAAAAAAAAAAATTTCCCTTGATTAATTGAACTCCGATCAATTTAAATGAATGCGATCATTCCACAAATATCGTTCGTCAAACAATAGATGTGAGGCCCATTTACTCTAATGATACTTAATTATCAAATGATAATTCATTTAATTTAAAACTGCAACATAAATGATTTAAAATATTTTAAAAACGGATCTCAGGATCTAGAAAAATTTCGCATAACATACCCGTAAATAGGACTTCTCGAAAAACTCAAGCAGAAATTCAATTAAGTTGTCAAGGCTTTAAAACAACTAAAACTAGTCCAAACATAACAATAACAAGCTAAATTGTAGTAGCCCGAATTCCAAATTGGGTAATTAACGGAGTAATGGTGATTAAGAAGGTTTAAGGTGTAATTTTGGCTATGGTCATGATCGGACGGACCGAAGAGGGTTCGGAAGCACCGAAGAGTTCGGACGATCCGAAGTGTAGTTCGGTGAATCCGATCATAGGTGTCAAGTGTTGATCGACACGTCATTTTCCATGCATGTTCGGACGGTCCGAAGTGTATGATCGGAGGATCCGATCATGAGCTGTCAAGAGCCAATGGACACGTAGCGTTCGGACGTTCCGAAGTGTTGTTCGGAGGATCCGAACATGGCCTATAAATAGTGCTCGGATTTCTCATTTGTGACTTGCCAATTCATGATTTTGCCTCATAGTTGAGAGGATTTGGAAGGTTTCTAGGGTTAGTTGTTGGTCGAGCGATAGCCAAGAGCTGCCAGGAGTAGTAGCGTAGCGGCGCCTGAGTTTCAAGGCAATCGACATCAAAGGGCTGTCGAAGGACGAAGGTAAACCCTAAACCTTTGGTAGTACTAGGGAGTACTGGTTTTGCTAGTCGAGCATGGTAGTATTGATTGAGTATGCTTTTGATGCGTAGGCTTGTGCTAGACCTGATTAGCGGTGTTGCGTAAGGCTAGGCTTGCTGTGATAGAGGTACGAAAGTACTATCCGAGATATCCTGGTTGAGTATACATTCATATATGTGTTGCATGAGTATTTGCTGCATTGTTATATGTCATATGATGCATGCTATTATGTCACGAGTTATGATGCATATTGCATATCATGTTGAGCCGTATCTCCTTCGAGATAGCCTTTACTGTTGAGCTGTATCTCTTTCGAGATAAGCTATATCTTGGGGCCGCTCAGCCCTGTCTTGTGGACGCATGGACACCGAGAGTACACAGTGGCTGACGGGTCGGGAGGGCTTCGGTGGTCCGGGACATTTTAGGTCCACGTCTGTCTTGTAGTGGATGCAGTGACCCAGAGGTTGGACCGCGCGGCACTATCCACTTGGCGCCTCTAGACTGAGCATTTTGAGATCCTTTGTGATTCCTGTTTCTTGACTACCCTGGTATCATATCATAGCATGTGCATTTCATATAGGTTTGTATACTCATACTTTTGTACTGGGCGTTCTTATCGCTCACGTCCTCGGTTTTGTTTATTCTTGGACACCCCATTCCCACGGGGCAGGCCTCAGGTTGGATGGCTCAGGAGGAGCAGGAGGAGGACGTTGAGTAGCTGGTTGGTTTAGTTTTCAGTGTTTTCCATTTGATTCGATATGGTTGTACTGGATATTTCATTTTGAGTTAGTCTAGACTTCGATTTCGATTGGGTTGTATAACTATTGTTGTTGGCCATATTTCCGCTGTTATCTCTGATTATAATTAATTAGGTTAATTGCATGCTTAGTTTTTTATTAGTAGGTGATTCTGGAACGGGTCACTACATTTATGGTATCAGAGCATGCGTATGATTTTGGGATATAGATTCTGTTTTGGGATTTCCGTTGACCATTTTACCATTTTCCCTATTCTATCTTGTAGCGATGGCTGACCATTTTGATGACGGGAGTAGTCAGGGGAGTGTAGGTCGATGGGGTGACCAGGACGATCATAGACGTCATCGTGAGCATCGTCATCGTCGGGATGGTCCTAGGCGTTTCGATATGCATCGTTTCATGCAGATGGGGCCTAAGCCTTTAGTTGGCGGTGAGACTCCCGATGATGCGGAGGATTGGTTAGAGCGCATGGAGAGTTGTTTCCGCGCATTCCAGTGCACCGATGAGCAGAAGATGGAGACCCTTAGTTTTCTTCTCGAGGGCCGTGCTCGCAGGTGGTGGCGATCGACTTCTGCGCCGATAGTTCAGTCGCAGGGTAGAGCGACTTGGGTCGATTTCCGTGCAGCGTTCATGCAGCTGTACTTTCCTCCAGCCCTTCGCCAGGCCAAGACGATTGAGCTCCTGAACCTTAAGCAGGGGAGTATGTCTGTTGATGAGTATCAGCAGAAATTCTTTGAGTTGCTACCCTTCGCTCCTCATATCAGTGGCAGTTCTGAGGCCAAGTATGATCATTTCCTCCAGGGCCTTAATCAGGAGATCTTTGATCGAGTCACTGTCTGTGATAATCCTACTTCTTATGATGGGTTAGTGAACCGGTGTCGCCAGGCAGAGATCAGTCTCCAGCGTGGTAGGGCTATTCTTTCTTCTTCTAGACCTCCGAGTACTTTGAGGCCTCGATCTCAGTCATTCAAGAAATCTGGTTCATCTTCTTCTGGATCTGGATCTCGATCTAGTGGTGTTTTCCGCTTTGGTAAGAAGAAGGAGTCTTGTGCGCATTGTGGGAAGAACCATCCATCGGAGCAATGCCGAGTAGCCGCAGGAGCTTGTTATCAGTGCGGAGAGATGGGGCATATTAAGAAGAATTGTCCTCAGTTGCGAGGTGGAGCAGGATCCGGTTCTGGATCTCAGACGACTGTTCAGCAGAGGAGGCAGGGTCAGGCAGTGGGTAGTTCGAATCTTCGACCTCGTGCCCAATGTCAGGTTTTTGCGCTGAACCAGGATCAGGCTGCAGATGAGACGGAGAGAGTCATAGCAGGTACTTTTCATTTATGCGGTATTCCTGCTTTTGTTCTTATTGATACAGGGCCTCTCATTCCTTCATTTCTGCACGATTTGTTAAGCGTCATAGGTTACCCTATGTTTCTCTAGACGTCATTCTTTCTGTTTCTACTCCGATGGGTCATTCGGTGTTAGCGAAGCGTCTAGTGATGGGTTGTCCCTTAGATTTTGAGGGTAACGAGTTGACTGCGAATCTTATGATCCTAGAGATGGAAGATTTTGATTGTATCTTGGGTATAGACTTATTGACTACCTACCGAGCTACTGTGGATTGTTACCAGAAGCTTGTTCAGTTTCGTACGACTGAAAGCTCTAGTTGGTTTTTCTATGGTGAGGGAGCGCGACCTCCGATGCCAGTGGTATCTGCTCTGAAAGCCTGTCGTGCTTTAGAGTCGGGCGGGGAAGGCTACCTCATCTATGCGATTGATTCATCCACAGGTAGTGTTGGTCTAGAGGATATTCCAGTGGTTTGTGAATTTCCTGATGTTTTCCCAGATGAGATTCCTGGTTTTCCTCCGGTTAGAGAGGTGGAATTTGGCATAGATTTAATGCCAGGGACTGCACCGATTTCTCGTGCCCCCTATCGTCTTGCTCCGTCAGAGATGAGAGAGCTGAAGCAGCAATTGCAGGATCTTCTTGATAAGGGTTATATTCGCCCGAGTGTTTCGCCTTGGGGAGCTCCAGTCTTGTTTGTCAAGAAGAAGGATGGATCGATGCGGTTGTGCATTGATTATCGCCAGCTGAATCGGGTGACGATCAAAAACAAGTACCCTTTACCCCGTATTGATGACTTGTTCGATCAGCTTCAGGGTACTTCTGTTTACTCCAAGATCGACTTGCGATCGGGTTATCATCAGATGAGAGTCAGAGATGATGATATTTCCAAGACTGCATTTCGTACTCGTTATGGGCATTACGAGTTTCTAGTTATGCCATTCGGATTGACGAATGCGCCAGCGGTGTTCATGGATCTGATGAACCGAGTCTTCCGAGATTTTCTGGATCAGTTTGTGGTGGTTTTCATTGACGATATCTTGATCTATTCCCACAGTGTGGAAGAGCATGCCCAACACTTGAGGATTGTGTTGCAGATTCTTCGCGAGAAGCAATTGTATGCTAAGCTGAATAAGTGCGAGTTCTGGATTGATCGTGTGGTATTCCTTGGTCATGTGATTTCCAAGGAAGGAGTTTCTGTGGATCCCAGCAAGATTGAAGCAGTGCTGAATTGGTCACGTCCGACGACGGTGGCTGAGATCCGTAGTTTTCTAGGTCTGGCAGGGTATTATCGTCGCTTCATCGTGAGTTTCTCTCAGATAGCCAGACCATTGACGCAACTTACTCGGAGGGATGTTCCATTTGAGTGGTCATCCGAGTGCGAAGATAGTTTCAGAGAGCTTCGTCGACTTCTGACTTCCGCACCTGTTTTGGCGTTACCGTCAGGATCTGATGGTTTCAGTGTTTACACCGATGCCTCCACTCAAGGCTTAGGGTGTGTGTTGACGCAAAACGGTCATGTGATTGCTTATGCTTCCAGACAGCTGAAATCTCACGAGGAGAAGTATCCCACTCATGATCTGGAATTGGCAGCTATTGTGTTTGCGCTGAAGATTTGGCGTCATTATTTGTACGGTGTTCAGTTTGAAATCTTTACTGATCATAAGAGTCTGAAATATCTGTTCACTCAGGCTGAGTTGAACATGAGGCAACGTCGTTGGATGGATTTGC
Source organism: Primulina eburnea (assembly GCF_022965805.1). Classification (NCBI taxonomy): domain Eukaryota; kingdom Viridiplantae; phylum Streptophyta; class Magnoliopsida; order Lamiales; family Gesneriaceae; genus Primulina; species Primulina eburnea. Next base: position 25,457,401 of record NC_133118.1, read on the forward strand.
TGAAGGATTATGATTGCGAGATCAAGTACCATCCAGGTTCTGCGAATCTCACAGCTGATGCGCTTAGTCGCAAGGTGAGAGCCTCTGCACTTCAGACTTGTGCTATGACTAGTGCCATCCAGGATAGTTGCTCGTTGGGGTTTAACTTCAAGCATTGGAAAGGTATGGAGAGCATTCGTGTTGCTACCATTTTATCTGAGCCCAATTTGTTCACTCGGATTCGAGAAGCTCAGATGTCTGATCTCAAGACTCAGAGATTAGCTCGGTTAGTTGGTGGTGATAGCAATTTCCATTATCAGTCCAATGGTCTTCTGTGCTTATCTAATCGGGTTGTAGTACCAGAGGATGACACTTTGAGGGACGAGATATTGTCTCAGGCGCATCGAAGCAAGTTAAGTGTTCATCCAGGAAGCAACAAGATGTATAGAGACTTGAGGATGCGGTTTTGGTGGAAAGGGATGAAGCGCAGCGTGTATCAGTTTGTCTCCAAGTGTCTAGTTTGCCAGCAGGTTAAGGCAGAGCACCGTCGACCGGGAGGATTGTTGTTGAACTTACCTATTCCAGAATGGAAGTGGGAGCATATTACGATGGATTTCATTACTCACTTGCCATTATCTTCGAGGAACAGCGATGCTATCTGGGTAGTGGTGGATCGACTCACCAAGTCTGCTCATTTTCTGCCGTATAATCGTGATTTCATTTTCGATCGTATGGCTCGATTGTACATTCAGGAGATTGTACGTTTGCATGGAGTGCCTGTCAGTATTATTAGTGACAGAGATCCTCGTTTTACCTCACGGTTTTGGGGTAGTTTCCAGTCAGCTTTGGGTACTACACTGAGTCTGAGTACTGCTTATCATCCGGAGACTGACGGTCAATCAGAGAGGACTATCCGTACGCTTGAGGATATGTTGCGAGCCTGTGTTATGGATTTCGGACCCGCTTGGCAGGATCATTTGCCTTTGATTGAGTTCGCGTACAACAACAGCTATCATCGTAGTATTGGTATGGCACCATTTGAGGCGTTGTACGGGCGACGTTGTCGTACTCCATTATTCTGGGATGAAGTCGGGGAACGACAGGTAGAGGGACCGGAGTTAGTCCAGCAGGCTATAGATAAGGTTACAGTAATCAAGAAGCGGATTAAGACTGCTCAGGATCGACAGGCTAGTTATGCGAACACAAAGCGTCGACCTCTTCATTTTCAGCCAGGTGAGAAGGTGTTTCTCCGAGTTTCGCCTTTTCGCAGGATTTTGAGATTTGGTCTCAAGGGTAAGCTGTCTCCGAGATTTATTGGTCCATTCGAGATACTGGAATGTGTGGGAGATTTAGCTTACAGACTTGCGTTGCCGCCGTACCTATCAAGTATTCATGATGTGTTCCACGTATCCTTGTTGAGACGTTATGTAGCAGATGAGTCGCACATCTTACATCCATCTGAAGTTCAACTTGATACGGATTTGTCTTACGTGGAGCGACCAGTTCAGATTCTAGATCGCAAAGATAAGGTGTTGCGGAATAAGATCATTCCTCTTGTCTTAGTGCAGTGGCAGCGTCGAGGCACTGAAGAAGCCACTTGGGAGTTAGAGAGTCGTATGCGTTCGGAGCATCCAGAGCTCTTTTGAGTTGTGCTTTGTATAAGTTTGTGTTTTCAGTTGTAATCATAGTATCAGTTGTATTCAACAACAATTGAGATGTATTAATGATGTTGTTATTTCGTTTTGTTCATTCTCTAAGCCTGATTTCGAGGACGAAATCTTTTAAGGGGGGGAGAATGTAGTAGCCCGAATTCCAAATTGGGTAATTAACGGAGTAATGGTGATTAAGAAGGTTTAAGGTGTAATTTTGGCTATGGTCATGATCGGACGGACCGAAGAGGGTTCGGAAGCACCGAAGAGTTCGGACGATCCGAAGTGTAGTTCGGTGAATCCGATCATAGGTGTCAAGTGTTGATCGACACGTCATTTTCCATGCATGTTCGGACGGTCCGAAGTGTATGATCGGAGGATCCGATCATGAGCTGTCAAGAGCCAATGGACACGTAGCGTTCGGACGTTCCGAAGTGTTGTTCGGAGGATCCGAACATGGCCTATAAATAGTGCTCGGATTTCTCATTTGTGACTTGCCAATTCATGATTTTGCCTCATAGTTGAGAGGATTTGGAAGGTTTCTAGGGTTAGTTGTTGGTCGAGCGATAGCCAAGAGCTGCCAGGAGTAGTAGCGTAGCGGCGCCTGAGTTTCAAGGCAATCGACATCAAAGGGCTGTCGAAGGACGAAGGTAAACCCTAAACCTTTGGTAGTACTAGGGAGTACTGGTTTTGCTAGTCGAGCATGGTAGTATTGATTGAGTATGCTTTTGATGCGTAGGCTTGTGCTAGACCTGATTAGCGGTGTTGCGTAAGGCTAGGCTTGCTGTGATAGAGGTACGAAAGTACTATCCGAGATATCCTGGTTGAGTATACATTCATATATGTGTTGCATGAGTATTTGCTGCATTGTTATATGTCATATGATGCATGCTATTATGTCACGAGTTATGATGCATATTGCATATCATGTTGAGCCGTATCTCCTTCGAGATAGCCTTTACTGTTGAGCTGTATCTCTTTCGAGATAAGCTATATCTTGGGGCCGCTCAGCCCTGTCTTGTGGACGCATGGACACCGGGAGTACACAGTGGCCGACGGGTCGGGAGGGCTTCGGTGGTCCGGGACATTTTAGGTCCACGTCTGTCTTGTAGTGGATGCAGTGACCCAGAGGTTGGACCGCGCGGCACTATCCACTTGGCGCCTCTAGACTGAGCATTTTGAGATCCTTTGTGATTCCTGTTTCTTGACTACCCTGGTATCATATCATAGCATGTGCATTTCATATAGGTTTGTATACTCATACTTTTGTACTGGGCGTTCTTATCGCTCACGTCCTCGGTTTTGTTTATTCTTGGACACCCCATTCCCACGGGGCAGGCCTCAGGTTGGATGGCTCAGGAGGAGCAGGAGGAGGACGTTGAGTAGCTGGTTGGTTTAGTTTTCAGTGTTTTCCATTTGATTCGATATGGTTGTACTGGATATTTCATTTTGAGTTAGTCTAGACTTCGATTTCGATTGGGTTGTATAACTATTGTTGTTGGCCATATTTCCGCTGTTATCTCTGATTATAATTAATTAGGTTAATTGCATGCTTAGTTTTTTATTAGTAGGTGATTCTGGAACGGGTCACTACATAAATACTCATACAAATACACCAGGCATTTACCTAGAAATTAAAATACGACATAGATTGAAACAGACTCTGAGACATACATAAAGACTAACGGGGAGATTCTAATCGATAAAACCACCGAAACCCAACCTCAATCTATAGCTCCACAAGCCGATCCACAGCCTGGTGTTGCAAAATTACTTGGGAGACCTGCCATGGTGCCCAATAGCAGCCACAACAGCCATCGGTAAACAACTGAGGTTAGTATTCTTGTATAAAACAGTTAAACAACGAAAATAAAAATAAATGAAATGCATGAAACATGGCTCAATAATGACGGGATAACTGGAGTCAATGAATGGTAGTGTGAAGGCTCTAAAACCGCTTGCTTTGAAAATTTGCGGAAAATTAAAATTTTTTTTTTTAAAAGAACTTAAATGGCCTTACTCATAAAACCAACTGATGAATCAAGTTCAATGTTTAAAATAAAAGCAGCGGAATGAAATAATTGTTTGTCCACAATAACAATTTAAAAAAATGTCCAATGACTGATAAAAATTTGTTTGCGGAATAAAATAGCAACTGCTGCACTGAGGTCCTCGGGTGCCACTACTGCCGACCCAAGCTAGCTCACTGGTCCCCGCCCTCGGCCCTGACCTCATCAGTACCTACAACAATCAAGTCTAGTGAGCCTAAAGACTCAGCATGCATATATCGCAGGTAACGAATAAAATCTGAAGTAAAATATGCATGGGGCAAAATATCATGTCGTGAGGCATACTGAAAATGATCTGTAATCATGCTGAAAATAAACTGATCTGAGCAATTATAATACGTGCATAACTGAACTGATAATCATAGTAAAAATATTTGCTCCTTGGAGCCTGTACTGAAATAACTGGTAAAATTTTCTGTTGAGATTATGTTTTACGCCTGTGGCCACTGCACTAAGCTGAACTGATCGGTAACTGACTACCGGGGAGCCTGGAACTGAGCTGGCGGTCACTGAAGACCCGATGGTACCATCCTGAACTGATCGGTCACTGGCGACCGGGTGGTACCAACCTGAACTGAGCGGTCACTGGCGACCGTATAAATAATGCTCCCACATAGTGAATGAACCACAAGCCATATCGCATAAATCTCAAAAATAATCATTTTCTATTTAATGCACGTAATATAATTAAATCGCATACTGAAATATCTTGTATTAAAATCATGTACTTGCTATATTTAAAAATACCTATATGACTTGATTGAAGAGTGAAAGAAGATATAAACATGCCTTGGTTTGTTTTGACAGAAAACAAACGAAATAACGACACGGCGCGGCGGAGACGGAGTGCTCTTCACTTTTTTACTTTTTCTCTCTTAATTCCTTTAAATCAAGCATGCACCATAATTATTATAATAGAGAAAAAAATCGTAAACGTGATGCATGAACATTTAAAAATATCATGATTTGTGCTCAGGGCGCTGCTAGGACCAAAATCTTACCCCGGGTCCAAAATGACCATTTTGCCCCTGGAAACCCAAAAATTATCGTTTCAACCCTAGACCTCTAAAATTGACCCGAAGCTTACCAAACTCCTTAAAATATCCCAAAATATTTTTAAAAGTATTCCTAGACGTAATTTCGAGCACATTTCATAACTTAACCGAATTGTTTTAAAACCTAGACCGGGGTCCCGATTTTAACCCGTATCGAACCAAAAAAAATTTAACTAAAATTTTCCCATCTTTTTTTTTTACCATAATTTACAAACATTATAATACTCCTAAACCAATGTCATTAGGCCCCTAACTCACGGCCAAAATCCTAGAACAAGCCAAACTCTCGGCCCCCTCTTTGTAAAATCATCTTCCAACACATGGTTACAATTCTTAAAATCTTTCGGTCCCCTAACCCCTCCACATGTCTAACCTTTTAATCTCATTCTTAAGGCTTTAAGGACCTCCTAAACCAAGCCCAACCCACGCGAGATGTTGCTGTAAAATCATACGCATAACCCGAGCAACTATTGCATTTCTTCCCTATCGAGCAACACCTCCAAGATCTGAACTTCTCCCTCGTCCAAGTGCCCGTGGTCCACTCCTAGTATCCTACTGGTCCTACTCAACCCGTGATACTGACCCCATGCAGCCCGAACGGCGTACAACCGAGAGGGAGCTAACCTGCGGCCACTCTCCAACTAACCCAGCCTCTCGGTTCTCCTTGCAGGCCGAGACCAGCCGCTCCCAGCCATCTCCCAGACCTTCCACGGACCCAAGAGGGTCAGCTTCAAGGCTTGGGTCAAGCCATGCACGGCCGGCTCTCCCTCACGACTCGATCTAACCCGTACGACCCTCAAACACTACTACTCGATCGGATCTGCTCACCAACACCTAAGCCTCATAAGACACAGTCTAGACAGTTCCTTACCAACCGAAAGTGGCAGTCCCTTGCATCAAAACTAAAAAAAACGTGAGCACAAAACATGGGGTGGCATGAATATGTGAAAACCGAACACAAAAGTCAAGAAAAGGACTGGATCGAAACTCTTTTGCATGCGCCAGCACATTCAGCAGTATATAAACGTGTGTGATGAGAAACAATGAATACCTCGCGTGCCTGTGAATAAATCTTGGACAAATGATTGAGAGCCAACAACCGAAGGAGGAAACTCTTTGCTTGGAGGAGAAAATGGTTTCACCGACACCTAGTAGCAGCCATTCACGAGGATGGATTGTGAGTGGAGGAGGTGTCGGCTAGATGCTTTAGGTTTAGGTTAAAAATGATTTAGGTGCTTAATTATATAATAAATTAGTAGTTAATGGGCCCTAAATTTGATTAATCAAAAGCTTAAAAGAGTTTTAGCCCGACGAGCTTAAAAATAGGCCCATTAAATTCAAACACAGTCTCGAAAAATATTCGAGTTGGAAAGATTTTGAAAATAATAGCCGAACCATTAAAAAGTCCCCCGATTCGATAAAATTATCGTACCGCTAAAAATTAAAATCTGCGGGTAGAAATATCCAAAATTCCCATTTTTCAAAAATACACTTAAAAATGCTTTAAATTAATTTATAAAAATTAATCGTGAAATAAAAATAATTTTCCTGAAAATTCCCCGGTCTCCGATCCTCGATCGAGCGTGAAATGTAACTTAAAAATCTTAATGCACGAACTTTTGAAATGTAATGAAATAAACATGCTAGAATACCACTTCTTAAATAAATCTTTATTAGCTTATCTCAAAACTCCATCTCCAGTCCGGCCTCACTTATATACTGAAAAGATGACGATTAAAATACTGCGTAACATAAATAAATTCAAAGAAAAGAGTTTAAATACTCAAGCAATTAAATTACTAGGAATTATGCATGGTTTATACGCAGTCCAAATTACGGGTTCTACAATCCTCCCCCCCTTAAAAGAAATTTCGTCCTCGAAATTAGAACTCACCGAATAGCTCCGGATAGCGACTCCTCATCTCTGGCTCAGACTCCCATGTAGCTTCCTCCTCTGAATGGTTAAGCCATTTGACTTTGACTCGTTGCACCAATTTGTTCCGAAGTTTCTTTTCCTGTCTGTCTAAGATCTGCACTGGTCTCTCCTCATAAGACAGGTTCGGAGTAATTTGCAACGGCTCAAAATTAAGCACATGCGAAGGGTTCGCCATGTACTTTCTTAGCATGGAGACGTGGAACACATTGTGTACTCCGGCCAGATTCGGCGGAAGAGCTACACGATAAGCTAGCGTCCCAACTCTGTCAAGGATCTCAAACGGTCCAATGAATCTCGGACTGAGCTTCCCTTTCTTGCCAAATATCATGACACCCTTCATAGGTGCCACTTTCACAAAGACATGATCGCCCACTGCAAACTCTAAGTCTCTCCTCCGCTGATCGACATAACTCTTCTGTCGGCTCTGAGCAGTCCTCATCCTATCACGGATCTTGACTACTACATCTGCTGCCTGCTGAACAATCTCTGGACCCAACTCTGCTCTCTCTCCTACTTCATCCCAATGAACAGGAGATCTGCACTTGCGACCATACAGTGTTTCATATGGGGCCATACCTATAGACGACTGGAAACTGTTGTTATAGGGGAACTCTACCAATGGTAAGTTCGACTCCCAACTCCCTGAGAAATCAATGACGCAAGCGCGAAGAAGATCCTCCAAAATCTGAATAACTCGCTCCGACTGTCTATCTGTCTGCGGATGGAAAGCTGTGCTAAACAGCAGCTTCGTACCTAAAGTCGAATGCAAGCTCTTCCAAAATGAGGAAGTGAATCTGGAATCTCTGTCGGATACGATCGAAACTGGAATACCATGGAGTCGGACTATCTCCCGGTTATACAACTCTGCATACTGAACCATGGTGAAAGTCGTCTTAATAGGCAAGAAGTGCGCTGATTTGGTAAGACGATCTACAATCACCCAGATGGCATTCGATCCTCTGGCTGACTTCGGCAAACCGGTCACAAAATCCATGGTAATGTTCTCCCACTTCCACTCGGGAATAGGAAGAGGCTTGAGCAAACCTGCTGGTCTCTGATGCTCGGCCTTCACTAACTGGCAAGTCAGGCATTCGGATACAAATCGTCTGATGTCCTTCTTCATCCCAGGCCACCAATACAATAGCTGCAGATCTTTGTACATCATCGTACTCCCAGGGTGAATAGAGTACGGGGACATGTGGGCCTCTGATAAGATGTCTGCTCGGATAGAATCACTGCTAGGAACCCACATCCTGTCTCGGTATCGCACTATACCGTCGCTGACTGAATACAAGACACTGCCCTTGGCCTCATCTCTCTGCTTCCACTGAGTCAACTGCTCATCTGCTGCCTGACCACTGCGAATATGGTCTAGAAGAGAGGACTGAATAGTCAAGGTAGATAGACGGGGAACTCTACCTCGAGGATAAGTCTCTAGACCAAACCTCTGCATCTCAGTCTGAAGAGGTCTCTGAATCGTCAAGTGAGCCATCACTGCGACTTTTCTGCTCAATGCATCCGCAACTACATTAGCTTTACCCGGGTGGTAGCTAATGTCACAGTCATAATCTTTCACAAGCTCCAACCAACGCCTCTGACGCATGTTCAGCTCCTTCTGCGTAAAGAAATACTTGAGGCTCTTGTGGTCGGTAAAGATCTGGCACTTCTCTCCATACAAATAATGCCTCCAGATATTCAAAGCAAAAACAACGGCGGCCAACTCTAGATCATGGGTAGGGTAATTCTTCTCGTGGTTTTCAACTGTCGAGAAGCATAAGCTATCACCTTCCCATGCTGCATCAATACTGCGCCTAAACCAAGCTTCGAAGCATCGGTATAAAGGACAAACTCGCCGGGCCCTGACGGCATGGCCAAAACTGGTGCTGAGATAAGAGCTTGCTTCAAAGTATCGAAGCTCTTCTGACAGTCATCGCTCCACACAAACTTCGCATTCTTCTTTGTCAGTGCTGTGAGTGGAACGGCAATGGAGGAGAATCCCTGAATGAATTTCCTGTAATATCCTGCCAGCCCAAGAAAACTGCGGATCTCGGATGTGAAATTGTTGTAAATCTTTAAACCTCGAATAACGTCAATTCATAAAACTCAATTATACAACTTCGTCCTTCTACCTTAATAATAACACTTCTAGCATCAATTACCTGCTCAAACTATCTTCTTCCCAATTACAATCTAGTTGAGGCCTAGGGCTCTGAACTTCCTCATTGGAACGAATATCGCATTCTTACGTGTCCTTAATGCTTACTTAATTCTAGCATATAAACTAATAGGTTAGTCCATGGTAGCATTAGACTAACTTTACTAAATCAATTTCACTTATAACCCATAGAATTCTAGAATCCCCATATCAAGCTTTTAGATTTCTTACTTGGTAGAAATCTTAATATTCATCAATTGATAACTTATATTGAACACAACTAATTCCCTTTTGTTTTTATTTCACTCAAAATTTCCACATGAACAAATATCCCATAAATTTGAAATTCAAACTTACATAATCCAAATAACTTTGAATAAAATAATTCCAATACGCATATACGTTTAGTCCCAAGTTTGTTAATAACTTCCAAAATTTCTCAAGACAAGGTGTCTACCTCACCTCTTACGTACGTCTACCAATTAAACTAACCATCATCGTACCCAACTTTCTTAAAAATTTTAAATTCTCACAAGGTATAATCTTAACTGTTAAGATCATGACCAAAACTTGTGACACATCAAACTTATGTTCCCAAAAATTTACTAACTCAATGTTTATCCTTATAACTTAACTAACCGATCAAATTTACCATAAATCGTCATCACTTTAAATTCCTAATTTGCCACAACATTATTTCACGAACGCTTAAATTTTCACGCCCAAGATTGATTCATCCTACAATGTCCTTGGTTACCCTTCATTATAACATTATAACTCAAATATCTAAATATTCTATATCTCCTTCGAGCCTAAATAACCGAAAATTCCTATCATTCAAACCGTTCAATTCTCACTTACTACTAAATAGGTTCTCAAATTTCTTAAAATTGTAAATTAATTCTTACTTTCCTCGAATATCGTCCAATTTTTTCCCTAAATCTCAAAAGTTCCACAATTACCAATTAGTCCTCAGTATTCCCAATTTTATTTTATAGATTTCTCGTATCATAAGGTTAAATAGTCTTAAGTTTATTTAACCCAAAATTAATTCCCATAACACGTCGTACATTTCTATAAATACTTAAAATTCCAATTCCTCAAAAGTTCGCATTTAATACTTAAAATTTTGAAACTTGCAATCTGACCCTTACAGTTCTCCAAATTTACATTTTCGAAATTTGCATCATTGTCCCCATAAAATTTTCCATCTTTACCTCATTAAACTTTTAAATTCTTGAACTCAAAATTTAAATCCCAAAATTTGGTAAATTCAAAAATAGTCCCTTATAATTTTATTTTTGAACCTAAGTCCTCAAATCATTGGTTATTACAATCAGGTCCTTAAATTTCTCAATTCCTGCAATTCCATCCTTAAATCCAACTATGTAGAGAATGCATCCTAAATAAATTCTCATAATTACTCTTACATTTCCATAGATACTTAAAATCCTCAAATTGTACATTTATAATCCTAAAGATTGTCGTAGTCTTCGAATCGCTATTGCTTATATGAAATCCTCAAAAATTTACTCGACTAGCAACCAAGAACCATCAATAATTTCTTAGAAATTCTACAAGTCTCAAAAGCATTCATAATTTTCAAGATTAATTTATAACCCATAAGGAGGACATCAGTATTACTGACCTAAAAATTAATATAGTCAAATCATTTTCAACTTCTCCTAAAGCCCAATATTCGAATTCTTAGACATTTCTAATTCCAACGTAACCAACATGCATAATTCCATAATTTACTTTAAATAAACACTGAAATAATTAAAGAATCTAAATGTAAAACATTTCATGGAAGCATGCTGTCAAAATAATTCATGCTTTAAATAAAATGCTGAAATGTAAAACTTACAGACCGAAGACGTGGCTTCATGAGCTTCTCGTGGTCAGTAGTAGTGTAACCCTTTACAAGAACATAGGCTCTGATACCAACTGTGAAGGCCCTAAAACCGCTTGCTTTGAAAATTTGCGGAAAATTAAAAATTTTCTTTTTAAAAGAACTTAAATAGCCTTACTCATAAAACCAACTGATGAATCAAGTTCCATGTTTAAAATAAAAGCAGCGGAATGAAATAATTGTTTGTCCACAATAACAATTTAATAAAATGTCCAATGACTGATAAAAATTTGTTTGCGGAATAAAATAGCAACTGCTGTACTGAGGTCCTCGGGTGCCACTACTGCCGACCCAAGCTAGCTCACTGGTCCCCGGCCTCGGCCCTGACCTCATCAGTACCTACAACAATCAAGTCTAGTGAGCCTAAAGACTCAGCATGCATATATCGCAGGTAACGAATAAAATCTGAAGTAAAATATGCATGGGGCAAAATATCATGTCGTGAGGCATACTGAAAATGATCTGTAATCATGCTGAAATAAACTGATCTGAGCAATTATAATACGTGCATAACTGAACTGATAATCATAGTAAAAATATTTGCTCCTTGGAGCCTGTACTGAAATAACTGGTAAAATTTTCTGTTGAGATTATGTTTTCTGCCTGTGGCCACTGCACTAAGCTGAACTGATCGGTAAGTGACTATCGGGGAGCCTGGAACTGAGCTGGCGGTCACTGAAGACCCGATGGTACCATCCTGAACTGATCGGTCACTGGCGACCGGGTGGTACCAACCTGAACGGAGCGGTCACTGGCGACCGTATAAATAATGCTCCCACATAGTGAATGAACCACAAGCCATATCGCATAAATCTAAAAAATAATCATTTTCTATTTAATGCACGTAATATAATTAAATCGCATACTGAAATATCTTGTATTAAAATCATGTACTTGCTATATTTAAAAATACCTATATGACTTGATTGAAGAGTGAAAGAAGATATAAACATGCCTTGGTTTGTTTTGACAGAAAACAAACGAAATAACGACACGGCGCGGCGGAGACGGAGTGCTCTTCACTTTCTTACTTTTTCTCTCTTAATTCCTTTAAATCAAGCATGCACCATAATTATTATAATAGAGAAAAAAATCGTAAACGTGATGCATGAACATTTAAAAATATCATGATTTGTGCTCAGGGCGCTGCTAGGACCAAAATCTTACCCCGGGTCCAAAATGACCATTTTGCCCCTGGAAACCCAAAAATTATCGTTTCAACCCTAGACCTCTAAAATTGACCCGAAGCTTACCAAACTCCTTAAAATATCCCAAAATATTTTTAAAAGTATTCCTAGACGTAATTTCGAGCACATTTCATAACTTAACCGAATTGTTTTAAAACCTAGACCGGGGTCCCGATTTTAACCCGTATCGAACCAAAAAAATTTAACTAAAATTTTCCCATCTTTTTTTTTTACCATAATTTACAAACATTATAATACTCCTAAACCAATGTCATTAGGCCCCTAACTCACGGCCAAAATCCTAGAACAAGCCAAACTCTCGGCCCCCTCTTTGTAAAATCATCTTCCAACACATGGTTACAATTCTTAAAATCTTTCGGTCCCCTAACCCCTCCACATGTCTAACCTTTTAATCTCATTCTCAAGGCTTTAAGGACCTCCTAAACCAAGCCCAACCCACGCGAGATGTTGCTGTAAAAGCATACGCATAACCCGAGCAACTATTGCATTTCTTCCCTATCGAGCAACACCTCCAAGATCTGAACTTCTCCCTAGTCCAAGTGCCCGTGGTCCACTCCTAGTATCCTACTGGTCCTACTCAACCCGTGATACTGACCCCATGCAGCCCGAACGGCGTACAACCGAGAGGGAGCAAACCTGCGGCCACTCTCCAACTAACCCAGCCTCTCGGTTCTCCTTGCAGGCCGAGACCAGCCGCTCCCAGCCATCTCCCAGACCTTCCACGGACCCAAGAGGGTCAGCTTCAAGGCTTGGGTCAAGCCATGCACGGCCGGCTCTCCCTCACGACTCGATCTAACCCGTACGACCCTCAAACACTACTACTCGATCGGATCTGCTCACCAACACCTAAGCCTCATAAGACACAGTCTAGACAGTTCCTTACCAACCGAAAGTGGCAGTCCCTTGCATCAAAACTAAAAAAAACGTGAGCACAAAACATGGGGTGGCATGAATATGTGAAAACCGAACACAAAAGTCAAGAAAAGGACTGGATCGAAACTCTTTTGCATGCGCCAGCACATTCAGCAGTATATAAACGTGTGTGATGAGAAACAATGAATACCTCGCGTGCCTGTGAATAAATCTTGGACAAATGATTGAGAGCCAACAACCGAAGGAGGAAACTCTTTGCTTGGAGGAGAAAATGGTTTCACCGACACCTAGCAGCAGCCATTCACGAGGATGGATTGTGAGTGGAGGAGGTGTCGGCTAGATGCTTTAGGTTTAGGTTAAAAATGATTTAGGTGCTTAATTATATAATAAATTAGTAGTTAATGGGCCCTAAATTTGATTAATCAAAAGCTTAAAAGAGTTTTAGCCCGACGAGCTTAAAAATAGGCCCATTAAATTCAAACACAGTCTCGAAAAATATTTCGAGTTGGAAAGATTTTGAAAATAATAGCCGAACCATTAAAAAGTCCCCCGATTCGATAAAATTATCGTACCGCTAAAAATAAAATCTGCGGGTAGAAATATCCAAAATTCCCATTTTTCAAAAATACACTTAAAAATGCTTTAAATTAATTTATAAAAATTAATCGTGAAATAAAAATAATTTTCCTGAAAATTCCCCGGTCTCCGATCCTCGATCGAGCGTGAAATGTAACTTAAAAATCTTAATGCACGAACTTTTGAAATGTAATGAAATAAACATGCTAGAATACCTCTTCTTAAATAAATCTTTATTAGCTTATCTCAAAACTCCATCTCCAGTCCGGCCTCACTTATATACTGAAAAGATGACGATTAAACTACTGCGTAACATAAATAAATTCAAAGAAAAAAATTTAAATACTCAAGCAATTAAATTACTAGGAATTATGCATGGTTTATACGCAGTCCAAATTACGGGTTCTACAGGTAGGATAACAACAGGAGCACTACTCGAGCAACAATGCACAGGGGAGCTACATCACCATGCAACTAAACCGCCATGCATGCCGTGATGCTAACATAAACATCCACAGCACCTTCGTGATGCTAAAACAAACAACCACGACTAAGCCTCAATCATGTCGTGATGCTCACACCAACATCCATGACTTAGCCTCAAATATATGTCACACGACAACGGATGGCATGAAACAACTAGATGATACAATCTCAGTGCTCACCTCAAATGACCGCACTAACCACGGAATTGTTCAATCATATCTACGATTTCATGTGTATCAATGTATATCAGTCGCATCATGATCTTAGATAAACAACAGTACCAGATAACAACGAATATCGACAACGAGCTAACAATAATGATAGTGCTTAACATGAATGTCATAATATCATGTCCTATGCCACCGGAGAGAATCTCACCCCGCCCGTCAATCGGCTGTCGCTGATCGGAGTAGAAAAGGGGCAGACGAGCACATCTAATTTACGAATCCTATTTGGGCCGAAACCATAATGGGCCTATTTATCGAGTACAAAATGGGCCAACCCAAACTCTAACAGACCCCCTAAGAAAATACCCGATTTCTTCCAAACCACGTTCGGGAAATGAATCCGATTCACAGGCGACTCACAGCCATTCTCAGAACACACCGCCCTTGGCCAGCCGCCACCGTCACAGCCGTGCGACGTCAATCCACCAATCGGCCGAAGAATAACATCAGTACCGGAGAGGACGAGTGGAACGAAGCGTGGGAGACAGCATGGCTTCCCGACGATCTCTCCGGCAAATCAGAACGAGCCCCGTGGGAGTCCGACGTCTCCTTCTCTCTCCCCACCACCGATCAGGGCGGAAGTAGTACCACCACTCTTCCCTCTCATCAGGAAGAAATCGACACCGAGACCAAGGCCTTCGTGGAGGAAATGAACGATAATTGGGATCAAAGGAAGGGCAAAACGGTCACAAAAGAGGACGTAAATGCGAAAACCTCATCTTCTTCGCTTTATAGCTTGGAGAATGTGAAGAGGGATTACAGATTGAAGAAGCAGAAAATACACGCTGGTCTTTGGGTGAAGGAGATTGAGAAACAGGAGGAAGCTAAATTGGGGAACTTCGTTTCAGGTGGAGATGACATCGAAAAATTGCTCGACAGCTGCTCTGAGTATGACATTTATCCTCTGCTTCATCAGGATTGAATTTTTTCATTAGAAGATGGAATTTTCTTGTCAATCATGTTGATCATTTACTGCTTTTTTTTTTCTTTTATGTTTCTTGAATTATGCTAACACAAATTGGACGTGAATGATTTGAGCAAGAAGATATTTTGCTCGGAAATTCTTTGTCTTGGTTACACATTTCATAAGCTTAGCCTAAGGTACATTCGTAACCAGTTTCATGTATGGAGTAGCTTGAAATTGTGATATGAAATCTCTTAGGCTATAGACTCACTTGTTACGGTTTAAATCTTTGTGTGTTCTATAGAGAGAGTGCAGAACAAGGATCAGATAGATAAGGGTTACCCTTTATTTGTATGTTCAACCTGATTGCAATAGGCATGTTGTGTGGTACGCTAGAATCGAGTCTCACATGGACTCTGCTAGAACTTGGGGGGGGGGGGGGGGGTGCTAATCTGCGATTTAATAATGAGCGACTCTTCGGCTATATGGACTAGTTCTTTGTATTGGGCTTTCGGGTTGTAGTCTATTGTTGGTTTGACGAAAATATTTGACAAAAGCTTGAAAGACATGAAAAATGAAGAACGGACTTCATGTTATATGGAAATTTCGATCAGTCTAACATCTGATGGAGTTATTTCAGCCAAGTATATATTTACATATTTGATTTCACGTTTCTAAAGCAAGAAGGCGTTAGAAAGTTGTTATCCCTGTGTTCTTGGATTTGCTCTTTATTAGAAACTTCGGGGAACTAAGAGTGATAGACTTGAACTCACCAAATTCAATGTATGCAGGATATTCGATTCTGCTCACACTGATTTGGGCAACCCGAAAATCGCTGGTTCTGAGTTCAAGAACAAGCCTGATGGCTGGGAAACAACATCCAAAACACCAGATGGAAATCTATGGGATATGTCGCAAAGAGAAGAAGACATTCTGGTTCAAGAATTTGAGCGTCGGATAGCATTCAATAAGTTCCAGGTTTGTATAGTGAAACTGTTTTAACTTGTTTATTACAGTATGTTGTTTGTGTAGGCATTCACCTAAATTAGAAAGGAAATTTGAATTATGTTTTAAAAGTGCACCTAGCCACCACCACCCCCCCTCCCCCCCTATGGAGTCTACTACCTCTGTTTTATTTTTAACCTTTGGTTTGATTCAGATTGGTAGCTTTATAAAAACCCACATATTTAGTCGAAGGAGGCCGATTGATGGATGGAAGTACATGATAGAGGAAATCGGACCAAATTCAAGAAAAGGGAAGGGAAGCGTTTCAAGGTTGCCCAGTGTATCAGATGAATCCACTCAACCTTTCAGAGAAGAGAAGGTCAACTTTGTTGCCTCTTATCCTTCTAATAGAGGGAGATGATCCCCACTATTTTGTGCTAGTTCCATTGCTTAAAATTTTATCGAGACAATAGCATTTTAAGGAACAAACCACGCGGACTTTGTAACTGTAAGGGAAGCGGAGGAGATAAGAAAACACAAGTATGCAAATGATTAATGATGAAGTAGCTCTACTTTTAACTCAAAGGTCTCATTAACAGCAGATGAAACCTGGAAAAACGATGTAATTTTAAAAAACCAGGCATGCTATGATGCAATAGTAGAATCGTCAACAGGTGTCGGGGATCGGGCACAGGATAGACGTAAGAAATGGAGATAGAATCTGGGCAGGAATTCAAGTATTCGATAATGAAAGGAATATTTTTTAGGATAATATTTTTCACAGATCGGATTAATGTTACAAAATTGACCTCTGAATCCGCTTTACCAAATATGATATTATTAGGGATTTCATGGCTGACATAGTGGCCGATCAAATCCAAGAACGTTGCAGCAAACAATTATTATGTACGCGTCCATGTATGTGGATTTCAAAATAATTTAAATTCTCAAATTGGTATAAAAAATTCTATGAGTAAAATAATAAAAATTTAAATTCTCTCAGCAAAATAAAAAAAATTAATTTCTCAAATTGGTATAAAAATTCCACAATCATCTGTTTTCATTTGTATCAACAAATATATCTCAGCAAAATAAACAAAAATAATTAGATAGATTTTAAAATAAAGAAAAACAATTACAAATTACTAATAAAAATATAACTTGTTAAATCATTTTGATTTGGTTATTATTTTTTTAATATAAACATTGAACCAAACTGATATTTTTTTGTTTGATTAATTTTAAAACATCGAAATCATAATCATTTAAAAATCTATCAAAACAAATGGTTCGGTTTGGACCGATCCGAGATTGAATCCAATTGAGCTTTACGGGTCGGATCCTGTTGGAATAAAAAATTTAGACAAAAAATTAGTGCGTTGGAAGCCTGCTTCTGAATTATCAGAGCCAGGTTTCGATCCTGGGACCTGTGGGTTATGGGCCCACCACGCTTCCGCTGCGCCACTCTGATTTGTTGAAATATATCTCCTAAAATAATATATATTCAATAACATTTTTATGGTCTACATTGCCGGCGCCTACGTTCAAAGCAAAGTCCTATAATTTTGAACTTTCTCGAAATCAAGATTGGACCAAAAGTTGGCTCTCTTAAAAAAATCAAAAATCAATCGTCGGATTGGAATCCAGTTTCGATTCACTTTTCCAGCGAACCCATTTTATGTCAAACACTCGATCCAGGCTGTGTCTGGATCTAGGGTTCTTTTTCTGATTATTTTTTTTGTCCCTTATCCACGAATATAGATAACAGACGAATTCATAATCCAACACAAATACGGCACTGTGTTTTTATCGAAATCCCACTTGTAATCTATCCTGGGAAGGAAGAATTGGGTATGGAGATAATGAAGGGATGGGACGTTTCGGACGAGATATTAGGCACGTTTGTACCCATAATTGTGTACTGGGTTTATTCAGGAATCTATATCGGGCTTGGATTCCTCGATGATTACAGGCTGCACACGAGGAAGGATGAAGATGAGAAGAATTTGGCGTCCAAGAAAGATGTTTTCAAAGGGGTCCTTCTTCAGCAGGCTGTTCAGGCGGTTGTGGCCACCGTTCTCTTTGCCGTAAGTTTACCTTTATTATTTTTGAATTTGTTCAACTATTATGTTATGCATGGATATTGTGAGTTCTGAGCATGTAGAAATTGTTTTTGGATTGCTGGGGGGGGGGGGGGGGGTGTGTGTGTGTGTGTGTGTGTGTGGGTGGGGGGGGGGGGGGGGGGGGGGTGGGGTTGTAACGTGCCGTGTATGCTAGTTTCTATTGTTGACAACTATTGTGCTCTTTCAAAAGTGTTTTTACTCTGGATTGAATTGATTATCTTATGATTGGTTTTAAGAAGTATATATAGTTCAAACCCAGTATGGATAAAAAGATATATGTGTATTTATGTGTGTACCATTTGTTGAGGTTTACTTCATGAAAATGCTGTTTATGATCTTAAATAACTGTTATTCTGGCTGTTCTATAGTTTGTAAAGTGCTCCTTGTATGTAGTTGTTTGAAGATTGGTTTTTCTGTTTCGAAATTACCTAATTTTGCATCCTGGTAATTTGTACGAGTTGGATAACGCCCTCAAAAAATTGCGTTATATATTATCATTTGTTTCTTGTTAGCATAATTTATATGAATTGATAAAAAGTAACTTTCCAAATTTTTTCTTCTCTTTTTACTTCCAAATATGGGAATGTAAATGGAAACCAATTATAAATGTGTTTCTACAATCTACACTGTTGAATAGAGGATCTTTCGGGGTACTGTATGGTTGTTTAAGGGTTGATCAACTAGACTTGGTCCATTTAGGACATAGATTTTCTCATTATATACGTATAATTTCCCTTTATTGTGGATCAACTGGGGTACGACATGAATGAATTTGCCATACCATGATTTTCTGCATTGTTTTGTTATGAACTTCGAGAATTTGGAGGCATGTGTTAATGTATTGTACTTTTACTTCCTGATAGTTCTCCTCAGCCCTGAACAGATATCATTTAGTCTCACCTTAAGAGTTGGGTTCACCTTCTCATTGCAGAAAACATTTAATTTTTCAGGAGATCAAATCCTATGCTGGTAGTTTAGAAACTATTGTTTTTCCTCGACCATGAGATTTTAGGGAAAAAGGCAGCACAAAACTTCATCACTTCGAACCTGGAACTTAAGAAACCAGCATATATACTTCTTTAGTTCTATACATAATCCAGCAAACATAATGATGTATATATAAATTTTTCTAATCATGTACTAGCATTGAAAATAATGACAGACGCTTTTTGATTTAGATAACAGTTGCATGAATCTTCAGTGCAAAAGTGAAGCTACATAGTGAATTCCTTAGTAAATTTTTCGGTGAAAAGAACATGCACTGTTCTGAGGTGGTCTTTATTTTCAGCTGGAAATATTCTGAGTGATTAAATGGATGAAATGGATCTGAAGCAAGATAATTCATTTATTTAACTGAGCTGGTCTCTGTGGGGCTTGTATATTTAGACACATAATGGACGGTGTTCCTGCCTGGAAATATTTTTGGAATAATTTTCCAATTATGTTCCATGTCTTAAAGTATGTGCTTTTCTAACTCAACTACATGTGTTATTCTTTCCCTTTATAGTTCTGAGTAGTAACTATATTTGTCATTAGGTTACTGGAAGTGAAAATGAAGCTGCACATGCTCAACATTCCTCCCTCATTGTTCTTGCCCGACAGTTTTTTGTCGCTATGGTGGTATTAGATACCTGGCAATATTTCATGCACCGTTACATGCACCACAACAAGTTCTTGTACCGGCATATCCATTCTCAGCATCACCGGCTTGTTGTCCCCTATGCTTTTGGAGCTTTGTACAACCACCCTTTGGAGGGTCTTCTCCTTGACACAATTGGCGGAGCTTTGTCATTCCTGGTCTCAGGCATGTCTCCTCGAGCTTCCATCTTCTTCTTTTCCTTCGCTACCATCAAAACAGTTGATGATCATTGTGGGCTATGGCTACCCGGAAATCTGTTCCACATTTTCTTTAGAAACAACTCTGCCTATCATGATATTCACCATCAGCTATATGGCAACAAGTGTAACTTTTCACAGCCATTTTTTGTCACGTGGGATAGGATTCTCGGCACTTACATGCCATATTCACTTGTGAAGAGATCTGCTGGTGGTTTTGAAGCTCAGCCTATAAAAGTTGTCAAGGAAAACTAACGAAGATAACCTACTGCCAGCCATTAGTGTGTATCGGTATAGGTTTTTGTCTCATTTTTATTCGATGATTGAGTGTTTTATGATTTGTGCATATCTCTACATTGTACATGACATCTGATGTATTATATTCCTCCTCTTTTCCTTTGAAAAATGTTTTAAATAAATGATCGAGGTGAATGCTTTTCTTTGAGACAGACAGACGACGCGCTACACGATCTTGTCTGTTAAATTCGAACTTTAGTTTGCTCCTTGTAAACTTTAATTTGAATCTTGAATGTGGGTATAGTTTCGATACGATTCTTTCAAATGTAAGGCTAGCTTTTCAGAGTTAATAGCCAGATCAATTCCATCAATGAGAAAATGTTTCCCATAAGACATGGTCCTATTACTTCGTGTTGAGTTGCAAATGTATGATGAAATATGAAATGTTGTATTATTTGAAATAATAGATTTCATATCCATTTGATTGTATTGTATTGTATTGTTTGGATTGGATGAAGGTGAATATCAAATCGCCCTTCATTAGCTTATGCAAGTTTAATGGTAAGCATGATTTATTTGCAATGAATCTTTGGTGAATTTCAGATCGATCTTTACTAATTTAATTACATGCAATGGCAAGTGAGATGGATTTGCTTCGAACTCATCTGCGAATCTCTTCCTTCAGATCAAATTTCTTGATCCAAACTCAGATAGACGTCTTTGTTCTTTGTTGAAGAATACTTGGATTAAGGCCGAATGGACCCTTTTTGGGGTTTAATTCATTGGTGCTGCGCCCAGATGGTTGTCGTCGTCTGGCTTCTTTTCAGGTTTACTTTGCTTCAGATTTGGCTGCAGTGGTATTGATCGATGCCTGCAACAAAATATCGGTGGCCGGCCATGCCTCTTGTTTCAGATTTTGGTACCCTTCTGATAGAAACCTAGCAGTATGTTGGTTACAAAGATCTTGAGCTAATATTCTGATATTTGGATGTTTTTCAAATCGAATTTCGTCTACACTTTGATATTTGTTGGATATTATGAATATTTTGGGACCGCAAAGGGTGTGAAGGTGATAAATATAATCCTGCCATATGAATTTTTTTTTTGGCATGTGAGCACAAATGCATATAACTTTAGCATCAGTAAAATTTATGATTTTGATTATGTAAGTTGGTTTGTTTTAGATTTCAGTTTTGTAATTTGTTAAAGTTTGGTTTTCATCCAATAACTTGATTTTTTTTTTTGTTTGATTTTTTTTTCCTCAAACTAAATCCAACGAATGTTGTTTATTTAACATTGAGATTCTCTATTACGTAGCTTGTATGGTATAAATAAAGTTCATTTTACAGATGTTAAAATTCATTTAAGAAAAAATAAAATAAAAATGATTAAAAAAATTTCAAGTTACTAAATGAAAAAAATTAAATTTGACAAATTATATGATTACAATCTAAAACAAATCAATTTAGAGGACTAAAATTTTAATTTTCTTCTATAGTATTATCTAAGCTACATTATAATTAGAGTTTTCAAAAGACTTGGACTGCCTTACCTCAACTTGCCATCAAAGAGGACGGGTAGGGAAAACTCCGACCAGCCTACCTCGGGTTGTAGGTTAGGTAGGTCAACTAGTCAAAAATTTAAAAAAAAAATGTCTAAAGAAATATTCACAAATCATCATAATAATATAAATATTTCAAAATTTATAGATCATACATGAAAAAATTCGAATAATATAAATCTTTCAAAACTCATTAATCATGCATAAAACAATATAAATATTGAGTAGGTTTTTTGTGAGATGGTCTTACGAA
This sequence comes from Primulina eburnea, assembly GCF_022965805.1. NCBI lineage: Eukaryota > Viridiplantae > Streptophyta > Magnoliopsida > Lamiales > Gesneriaceae > Primulina > Primulina eburnea. The sequence goes on from NC_133118.1 coordinate 25,479,385, forward strand.
TCTTTATCTATGAGATGGGTCAACCCTACCGATATTCACAAAAAAAAGTAAAACCTTTAGTATAAAAATTAATACTTTTTCATGGATGATCCATATAAGAGATCTGTCTCACAAAATACTACTCGTAAGACCGTCTTATATAAATTTTTGCCATAAATATTATATCAGAAAAAACCAACTCACTTTGTAACCCAAACAGACTGGCCTGTTTTGGCCCGACTTCAAACGGAACTCAATCCACTCATTACCTATGATGGGGCAGGCGAACCCAACAAGTTTGACAGCTCGATGAAACTCTTATAACTATTACACTTTATTTCTAAATTGTAATACCTTGTCAAATTTTGTTTTCGAAGTCCCAAAATCCCCATTATTTTTTAAAAGAAAGGAAAATTATTACAAAATGAGAAACTCAAACATGGCTCTGAATCCAAACATTTTGCATCAAAGTCTTGTATCGAAGTCATATTTTATTATACGTACGTATTGCATGCAAGATTTACCAATATATATAGGATTTGGGGGTTAAAAATAAGCAACCCTCTCTTCTTTTAGAGTAGGTTTTTTGTGAGATCTCACGAATTTTTATCTGTGAGATGGGTCAACTCTACTGATATTCACAATAAAAAGTAATACTCTTAAGGTGTGTTTGATACAAGTAATGAGATAAATAAATGATTGATTATGTTATAGATAACAAGATTGATATATTATTAATCAAACATTATGTGATACTGATAGACTTAATTTAATTGTGGTGATGATAGTCAAAACGAGTAGATCTCGTTAGTAAATCCAGAAGATAGTATAAAAGCAGAAGTTCTCATTTCGCCTTAACAAAGCAGTACTCGAAATCTTAGAAAAACAGAAGCAGAACTTGACTTTTACTAAATCAGAACATATCGTTCATATATTTAATGTTACCGTTACTTTACCAAGTACGAGTATTTAATACTTCATTAACGCTGAACAAAGTCATTTAATACGTTTTACCAAATGTGGTATGAAACAAGACTGATTGTTTGGAAGCTTTTTGCAGGAACCTTTTTAGGCAATAAAGCTGATTCTATCAGAAGTCAAAGAAGCCGTTTTGTTTATAGACGTTGGATTCAAGACTTCTATAAATACACAAGATCAACGACGTTTATAGGTTACCAAAAACTACGAGCACATTCTCTAACATACGAACGTTGATTTGAGCATTCAGAACTTCTTATCATCTTCAAACTCAATATACAGAAAAGCAGCACACGCTTCATATTAGTTATCTGATCTTTTGATATCATATTGTGTTGAGTGTTTCTTACTCTCTCTACAAACATATTCACGTTACTATATCTTTGAGAAGAGTTTGTAATCTGGAAAAGAGTTTTTTCCAGAACTTTGTTGTATACGTTTTATTGAGTTGAGATACTAAGAGTTTCAGTAGGCAAAAGATAATTCTTGCTGAAGTGGGTGTATACAAGTGTTGTACTGTAAAAACCAAAGTTCTTTTAGTGATACTTTCTGGAAACAGAAGAAGGGGAGACGTAGAAGATTTTATCTTCGAACTTCCATAAACAACCATTGTCTACTGCCTACTGATTTATTGTATTTCACCGTACTCCATCGGATCGTTTCCGCACTTTTTATTGTGATATGCTGGTCTTACTCTTGAACAATATTAGCTATAATCTCTAACAAGATTCTAGCACCCTTTGCAAAAACGAACGTCAAATGAACGAGTTTATTCTCCCCCCCCCCCCCCCCCCCCCCCCCCCTCACCTCTAAACTCTATATCGATCCACAAAAAGTGGTATCAGAGCAGATTTTTCTTGTTCTATATTTACAACAGTTATGGCTACTTCAGCAAGGTTCTCATGTTCTTAAAAGAAGACTTTAATGACTGGAAGATCCAGATGCAAGCTCATCTTGCAGCTCAAGACGATGACATGTGGTATGTCATCACAGATGGTCCTTTGAAGATCTTAAAATCTAACACTGTTGTTGCTGTTACTGAGGGAGCATCCCAAATGGTTCATAAGCACAGAAGTGAATGGACTGGCGAAGATAAAAAGAAAGTCAATCTTGATAATGTTGCGAAGAACATTCTTCACAAAACCCTCGACAAAAATACCTTCAGCAAGATCAAGATGTGTTATACTGCTAAAGAGATTTGTGAAAAACTCATCCAAATCTATGACGGAAATGAGCAGGCGAAGGAGAATAAACTGTCTGCAATGCAGAAATTCGAGAATCTCAAAATGAAAGCTGGAGAAACTCTGAACGAGTTTGACGAATGTTTCAGCAGCCTGGTTAATGAACTAGCAGCACTTGGGAAAGAGTATGGCAACAGAGAAATAGCAGTCAAAGTGATGAGAGCTTTACCCAGAGACTGAGACGTTAAAACAATGGCTATGAGAGTCTCCAAAGTCCTAAACAAGTTGGAGCTACATGACTTGTTTGCTAACTTAAAAGCCTATGAGTTTGAACTGGAAGTGAGAAGCGGAGAAGAGCCCTCCACAAATCTACCAACCAAGGCTCTTGTTGCTACTACTATTACTACTACTGCTGCTGTTGCTGCTGCAGTTGTTCCACAAGCATTGCCTGCTACCACTATTGAGAGCACTTTTGAAAAGACTGGTGAAAAGATCAGTAATGATGTTATGTATCTTTTTGTGAAAAAATTCTCCAGATTCATGAAGAAGAATCACCGAGCTTACAAAAGCCCTAACCGGAACTTCAAGAAGGATTCACCACCCGGTGACATGGCGTGTTTTAACTGTGGAAAGATAGGTCACTTTATTGCTGATTGTCCAAAGCCCAAGAAGGATAACCAGAAGAAAAGGAATACAAAAGAAATGACAAGAAATTCAGAAGAGACCGCAAAGCGATGATTGCTGAGAAAAGCAAATTTAAATGGGCGGATTCTAGTTCTGAGTCTTCTGACTTAGAAAGTCATTCTAGCGAAAGTGATGGAGAAGAGATCAAATGTCTTATGGCAGATATCGAACCAACCTCGACATCTGGAGTTGTACTTGACTTTGACTCTGACGAATTTACACGAACTGATCTAATTAAAGCACTGCATGACATTGTGGAAGAATACTCGAGACTTTCTCAATCATTCGAGGAAGTTAAGATTGAAAATCAAGACTTAAAGAATCAAATCAGTAAGTTCACTTGCTTGCAAGAGAACAGCTGCAATGATTTAAAAGTTGAGATGAGTAAGTTAAGAACTGAGAATGAAAGAGTGAATGCAGACTACCAAAAAATGAGGTCTGAAAACCAGAAGCTATCTGTTTTGGTAAATGCATGGAACAAGTATTCTGTTTCTTTAGAGAAGATGCAAGAATTGCATAAACAATCCGGTGACAGGAGTGGTCTCGGATTCAGCAATAATGAAAGCACTTCTGAAACAAGTATTAAGCCTGACCTTGATAAAGACAAAAGGAAATTCATTCATTTTGTCAAATCCAGTGTGGTATATGAACCTGAAGTACCAACTGTTCGAATTGAAAGGACTGTAGATCAGACGAACAGAAAGAAGCATTATGGTCTGGGTCATGTTGAACCTAAGGGAAGAGTTCACCAAAGTTATGGATCCAGCAGAGGATTCAACTTAGGAGGACAACCCTCTATGAAGGTTAAAAACTACCAGTACTATAATTCTAAACCTATCCAGAAGAGATACATACCAGACAACAAAAACAGAAGGAAAGAACAACATTCGACTATGCATTCTGTTAGAAATAGCAGACCTTCTGTTGCACACACATCTTTGGACACCCGAAGTACAAGGTCACCTAAAATTGTACAAATTTGGGTTCCCAAAGGACTGATAAGGATTGAATCCAAATAGATTGGGTACCAGATACTAAAATTTGTGTTTGCAGAAACAAGAGAGAAAAGCCAAATTCAGCAGCTCCACATGGTATTTGGACAGTGGATGTTCCAGACACATGACTGGACAGAAAAATCTATTATCAGAAGTAATGAGTTGTACTGGACCAAAGATCACATTTGGAGACAACTCAAAAAGTAAAACCGTGGGTAAATGTAAGATTATCCATGGTAACATTACTCTCAATGATGTACTATTACTTGAAATCTTTGTTACAACTTGATTAGCATTAGTCAACTGTGTGATATTGGTTACTCTGTGGCTTTTCAGAAGCACACATACACAGTTAAAAATGCTGAAGAGTCTACTGTATTAACTGGAAAAATAGAAGGTAACACTTACAAAGTTTCATGGAATAAGATCATATTAATGTTCTTACATGTTTAGTTGTCTCTTTTAGTGATAAACATTGGCTATGGCATAAGAGATTGAATCATCTGAATTTCAAGTCAATCAATAATCTCAGAAAGCAGAACATAGTTGATGGTTTGTCTGATATAAATTTTGTTAAGAATCCTGTCTGTTCTGCCTGTCAACTTGGTAAGCAAGTCATCTATCTTCAAGAATAAACATAGTAAATCAACTTCAAGGTGTTTGGAATTATTTCATATGGACTTATTTGGTCCAATCCCTATCACGAGCTTAGGGGGAATGAAGTATACACTTGTTGTTGTTGATGATTTTTCCAGATTTACTTGGGTAATATTTCTTGCTGGAAAAGATCAAACCAGTTGTCTACTGATCAAGCTTCTGAAAAGAATTCAAACTGAGAAATAAATTTCTATCATTAAAATCAGAAGTGATCGGGGAACTGAGTTTACTAACAAGATTCTTGAGTTATACTTGGATGAACAGGGCATTCATCATGAATATTCAGGTGCCAGAACCCCTCAAGAGAATGGAGTAGCTGAGAGAAGAAACAGAACTCTTAAAGAAGCTGCTAGAACAATACTAGCAGATGCAGACATCTCTCAGCGCTTCTGGACAGAATCAATCAACACAGCATGCTACACACAGAACATAACAATGATAAAAAAAAAGGCACAATCAGACTCCGAATGAGATATGGAAATGGAGTAAACCTAATGTATCTTATTTTCATGTATTTGGTTGCAGATGTTTTGTTCACAATAACGGTAAAAATTATTTGTCTTCATTTGATTCAAAATCAGATCCTGGACTATTCCTTGCTTATTCAGCAGTAAGCAAAGCTTTCAGGATTTTCAATAATAGAACTCTTAATATTGAAGAATCCGTTCATGTTGTTTTTGATGAAGATAGCAGTCCTCCTGGAATTTCTAACGTGTCAAATCTAATTAACAGGTTAGACAGGATTCATCTGGACCTGGATAATGAAGATGATGCAGAATCTAATGTTAAAGATGCTCAAAATCCAGAACCAGACATTCTTCTGGTAGAACCAATTGTTCAGACACAAGATTTACCAGAACCAGAAATGAACTTTCCAGAACCTGCTACTGCTATAGCTGAGCCTGATTCGAATCCATCAAACCAGGAAGAAATTTTTTAAACCCTTTTGTCTGGAGGAAATCCCATCCTTCATCTTTGGTTATTGGTAATCCAACAGCTCCATTGAGAACCAGAAGGCAAATGATTAATAAATATATGCATGCCGCTTTCATTTCTTAGGATGAACCAAAGAAAATTGAAGAAGCTCTTCTAGATCCCAGTTGGATCAAAGCGATGCAAGAAGAGCTCAATCAATTTAAAAGAAATGAAGTTTGGTTTCTTGTACCTAGACCAACTCATCAAGCTGTTATTGGAACACGGTGGTTATTTAGAAACAAACTAAATGAAGAAAGCACTGTGGTCAGAAATAAAGCAAGACTTGTAGCTCAAGTTTTCAGACAAGAAGAAGGAATAGACTATGATGAAACCTATGCACCAGTAGCAAGTCTTGAAGCGATCAGAATTTAGCCTTTGTTGCCTTTAAAATATCAAAGTTTATCAGATGGACTTGAAAAGCGCTTTCCTAAATGGTCTACTGCAAGAAGAAGTCTGCGATGAACAACCTCCAGGTTTTATCGATCATTTCTTACCAAATCATGCATTTAAATTATACAAACCATGTATGATTTAAAACAAGCATCTCGAGCTTGGTATGACACACTTTCACAATTTCTTGTCAATCACGATTTAAACATCGGCATAGTAGATAAAACTTTGTTCACTTTAGTTAAGAATAAGCACATTCTGTTAGTACAGATTTATGTTGATGACATAATCTTTGGGTCAACTAACCCCAAATTGTGTGCAAAGTTTTCTAAATTAATGCAGGAATAATTTGAAATGAGCATGATGGGAGAATTAACATTCTTCCTAGGACTGCAGATCAAGAAACTTGATACTGAAATCTTTTTAAATCAGGCTAAGTATACTAAGGAAGTTTGGCATGGAAATATGCTCTGCTGCTTCTACTCCTATGAGCTCATCTACTAAACTTGACAAGGATGAGAATGGAATTTCAGTAGAGGTAACTCAGTATCGTGGTCTTATTGGCTCACTGTTATATCTTACTGCCAGTAGACCTAATAGTATGTTTGATGTCTGTATTTGTGCAAGATTTCAATCTAACCCTAAGCAGTCACATTGCATTGCTGCTAAGCACATACTGAAATATTTGAAGGACTCTCAAAATGTCGGCTTATGGTATCCTAATGACTCATCTTTCAATATTATTGGATATTCAGATGTTGATTATGCAGGTTGCAAGTTGGACAGGAAAAGCACAAGTGGTTTTTGTCAGTTTCTTGTTGATAGGCTAATCTCCTGGTTTAGTAAAAAGCAGACTTCCATAGCTACGTCTACTGCAGAAGCAGAATACCTTGCCACTGAAAGTTGCTGCTCTCAAATACTGTGGATACAACAACAACTTAAAGACTACGGAGTTCAAGCTTCTGAATCACCTATCTTCTGTGACAATACCAGTGTTATAGCAGTCACACAAAATCCAGTACTTCATTCCAGAACAAAGCACATATATATCAGACATCATTTCATTATATATCATGTGCAGAAGAAGGAGATTCGGCTGGAATACGTTTCTACTGATCAACAAGCAGCAGACATCTTTACAAAGCCTCTGCCTGAGAATAAGTTTTCTTATTTTCAAATGTTCTTGGTTTAATTGATTTAACTTGAGTATATTGTTGCTATCAGTTATTTGTAACTCATCTAATATCAGTATGTTTACAAGGAAAAGGAGACGATTTGTGGAAACTACTGATATTTTATTAAGAATGAAATCGATGCCTTACAACTTTATTCAAACTTCTTTTCACAGCATATTGTCATATTCTAAACCAGTTGTTCAACTCATGACTCCTAATATTCCGAAGGTTTTCGGAATTGGCAACTAGGTCAAGCAACTCCCACTCCCTTGACAGCATCATGTGATTCAGCAAATCTTCCTTGACCAGCTCGGATATATGTTCAACCCGAGCAAGCCTCTTGAACCATCTTGCAAATGACCTCTGCTGAGCAGAAGCAGGAAATTCTCCGGTGTTGATCTTTTGGAGGTCATGAGTAGTAGTCCAAATGGACATAACCTCCGCAAATATGAAGTCTTCTGCACCTTGCTTTAATTTTTGCAGACGTTGAGGTGTCCAGAAAGGATGAGGAACATGTGTGTTGCTTTCACAATCCATTGGAGTACAATTGTCATTACGAGCAGAAGTTATCTTCATTTATAGACAAGACTTGAGGAAAACGAAGAGTGATCGAGCATTAAATTATTCAGACTATGTTTTTTTCACTCTTTCTTCTGTTTATTTCTTGTTATTTATTTTATTTATTTGCATTAAGTAAAAGCAGTAGATAAACAAAAATATGACAAAATGAAATATTTCATTCATAAAACCTGATGCATTACATTGTTCTATCTATTACATTTGTTGATATCAGCAGTTTGAAGTACTGCAAAGTACTTCAGCAGGAACCTAAGCTTTGCTGGAATCCCCTCTTTTCGCGTGATTGTGGTTGCTGAAAGGGATTAAGGGATTATTCCACAGCTTAGCCCTTCTAAAAACGAACAATCTAACTGATTGTTCATATTACAGGCCAAAGAATTTCTTCCAAGTATTCATATCTTGAAAAAGGATGTCTTCTGACATCATCTTACGAGAAGCTGGAAATTGTCCTTGCAATTCCTCTGCTGAATCAGACTCTGTAGAAGACTCTGAGAGAATTTTTGCATCATCCATTTGTGATTTGTTATTTTTTATTTGAGTACATAACTTTATTTGTGAGCTTCCAGGTACTTATATAGAGTCTCGGGGGAAGTTAAAGAGACATCCAACCGGTCACATCATGCACAAATATCAAGAGTCATATATCGTATCTATTGCATTTATTAGTTGCATTAATTGAGGGGAAATATTATTCTATTATGTCTTTTTCTTTTCCGTGCTTTATCAGAAGCAGAAGAAGGTTTGTCTTTTCGATAAAATAGTGTGTCTACTGGTTTTTTATCCAGATGCTGAAAATATTTCAATACTTCATAACTTCCAATAGATATTATCATAAGACGACAAACTCTTTTATGATATTTTTAGTAACTTTTGGACAGCCCGCCCATTTTTAGTTATTTTAAAATTTTGGCGTATCTAACTCTCTCTGCTCAACTTTTTAAATTCAACTGTAAACATATTGACACATGTCCTTATGTTTCACTAACGGCTGTACATTCTAGACTTTAACCATCTTTTCTTAGTCATTTCACCTTTACGCTTTCAGATCATTCGCATACTAGCTACTGTTTTCTATCGTATTCACATTCTACTGCAGAATCTACTCCAAATACTCTTTGTTTGAAGAAATGGCTGGAGCTTACACTCTAAATGCTTATCAAGTTAACTTTGCTTCAGTTCTGACAATCAAGAATGAAAACCTTGTTAAAATGTTTGAAGCCATCGAGAAATCTGGTCTAAGAAGGTTTTTGGAAGCACATGCTTTCATCTACAAAACTACTCTTGTAGACTTCTACGCCAAAGCCACTATAGATAATGGTATCTCTGACTTTTCTGATACTTCTAAGGAGGAGATGTTGGTTGTCCTCGTTACTTTCTCAGCTTCTGGAGAGGAAATCTCTCCTTCTTGCTTCAAGAAGCTACTAAAGATGGAATATCAAGTGCTTTCTGATATTGTTGGTCAAGGCTGGTACGTTTGATAAATTGACCAAGGAGAAGGTTCGAGTGATGCTGGCCATCACTTCTGGATTGGAGTTGATTCTTGTTTAGAATCCTGAAGGATATGGTTCTGAGGAAGAGTTCTGGTTTTGCTGTTTAGATCAGCAAAATGCTTAAGACTTTGAAATTTATAAGTGACTCGGGGATAGAAATCACGAGATGTTGGTTTTCCTTTCACTATTGAACATGACGCTTCTTATGTGACAATGGCCGATGCCGAAAATTTACTTGATCTTAGACCAAAGCCCTCTGTGGTTGAGTTCATTGCCTTGAAGAAGGAAGTAGGAGATGCTCAATCTCAGGTTCAAGGACCTCAGAAGAAGATCAAAAGGAAAAGAGTGGTTATCTCTACTGATTCTGATAAAACAGTATCTGAGGAGTCTACTGCTCCTACCCAAGCATCTATCCATGCCACCCCAAGCAAGAAGAAGGCTCACACAGTGCTTCACATCAAGAAAGCAGCAGCCATTGCTGATTTAGACACTGTCTCGTTGAGACAAGTGTTTCCAGAAGCCACGTCTTCTTTGCAAGTATCTGTTCATGTCACTAAGCCAGCAGCTACCTCTGCTACCACAACCTCTACTGCTCCAACCTTCAGACCCTCGTCTGGAGTTGTTATTCGTGAATCTACTTCAGGGTCTTCTGCTTTTCGACCCGTGCCTGCCTCGTCTTCAGACAAAGGCAAAGGAAAACTCGTTGCAGAACCACAAATTCACAGTGCCAAATCATCTGCTTTAACTGGTATTTATCTTCATTTGGAAGAGATTGAGAAATCTGCCAATGAAGAAATGACCCTCTTTGATGATTGGAATAAGGTTCGAGTATTCCATCCTCTCACATTCTGCAGAACACCAGGTGCATTTCGAAAAATTGTAAAGAATGAAGAGAAGGTATTTGCTCTTGCCAAGACTGAAACTGTGATTGAAGCTATGAGACACCGAAGTTTTATTTTTGAGCAGTTAAAACGACAGAAACTGGAATCGGTTTTAAAGACTATTCAGTCTAATTTTGATGCTTTGATTCCCACTGCTGCTCAGGATTAGCATGTGATCCTTATTCTTACTGATCGATTGAGAGTGATGGATGAGCAACTTCTTGCTCAAGAACAGACTTTTGAAGAATCTGTACAGTATTCAGTAGGCGTCATTCCCAAATGTTGTCAGAATATGCTAGTTGAGGAAAGAACTATAGCTCTTCCAGAAGCTAGAGTTTCCAGTACTCCTGCATTTCCGAAGCAGCCTACTCAGTCTTCATCTCTTCTATCTGTTCGTGAATTAGCTTCAGTGGACTAAGTCATTCAATCTATTGTTGTTAACGTCTCTGCGGCAAAGGAAACAACTCAGGCTGATGACATGGTCCAACCAGGAGCTCATCCAGCAGAACAACAATTAGCAGACTCAGATGCTGCACCATCTCAATCACTGCCAAATTTGGAGATTTTCTCTGCTGAACATCAAGCAAAAATGGAAGCCATCATGAGTGATAAAATTCCAGCAGTTGAACAACTGGAAGCCATGGAAGCCGAGCAACCAGAAGAAAGATTACTTCCTGAACCCTCCGCTGCTGCTGAAGGATCCTCTGTTGGACAAACTACTGTTGTTACCACTGCTCCAACAGATCTTATTTCTTCTACTGCCTTAGTTGTCCTTCCTACTGATTCACCAACTCGCATTGCTCATGTTGCGCATCTCGCTGAAATATCATAACGTATGCTCGCAAGAAGTCCATCCTCAGATGAAGAGCGCTTTAATCTTGAATTTGAGATGGACATATTGAAACAAAATATTGACAGACTTTCAGATATCGTCAAACAGATATCCTTTGAACATGCTGTTGAAGTCGACGCCACAAAATTCTTCCGAGAACGCATAACGAAACATGTCGTTAAAACGGCAGAATCGTTGGCTAAGATTGAAGTTGAATCCGACCTTTTCAGGAAGAATGTCTTGACCAGTCACGCCAACATCGTTCTTGGACAATCGGATGTTATTCGAACTGTCTCTGATCATGAGTCATCTCTTCGCTCAATTTCAACTAAAGTGAAAGCTACTGATTTGAAACTTGAATCCATCGATGCCAAGATTGAGTCCCAATCTCAATCCCTTCAGGCCCTTAATGATCGTGTTTCGAATCAGGTTCCATTTTTAAAGATGATTATGATGCACTATTCAAAGATATTGGGACTGATGATTAATCTTTTCAATTAATACTCTTTTGAACTCTTCTTTACTGTTTAAATACCTTTCAAATTATTTGGTTATAATTATTATCTGTTTCTGATTAACTATTCTCTTCATCATACTAACTTCTAGGTTTTGGCATCACCACAAAGGGGGAAATTGTTAGACGTAATTTAACTGTGGTGATGATAATCAAAACCAGTAGATCTCGTTAGTAAAACCAGAAGATAATATAAAAGCAGAAGTTCGCGTGTCGCCTTAAAAAAGTAGTACTCTTCGAGTACTTATCAGCTTAGAAAAACAGAAGCAGAACTTAACTTTTATTAAATCAGAACCTATCGTTCAAGTATTTAATTTTACCGTTTACTTCATTAATGCTGAACAAAGTCATTTAACACGTTTTACCAAATGTGGTATGAAACAAGACTGATTGTTCGGAAGCTTTTTGCAGGAACCTTTTTAGGCAATAAAGCTGATTCTATCAGAAGTCAAAGAAGTCGTTTTGTTTATAGACGTTTGATTCAAGACTTTTATAAATACACAAGATCAACGACGTTTATAGGTTACCAAAAACTACGAGCACATTCTCTAACATACGAACGTTGATTTGAGCATTCAGAACTTCTTATCATCTTCAAGCTCAATATACAGAAAAGCAGCACACGCTTCATATTAGTTATCTGATCTTTTGAGATCATATTGTGATGAGTGTTTCTTACTCTCTCTACAAACATATTCACGTTATTATATCTTTGAGAAGAGCTTGTAATCTGGAAAAGAGTTTTTTCCAGAACTTTGTTGTATTCGTTTTATTGAGTTGGGATACTAAGAGTTTCAGTAGGCAAAGGATAATTCTTGCTGAAGTGGGTGTATACAAGTGTTGTACTGTAAAAACCAAAGTCTTTTAGTGATACCTTCTGGAAACAGAAGAAGGGGAGACGTAGAAGATTTTATCTTCGAACTTCCATAAACAACCATTGTCTACTGTCTATTGATTTATTGTATTTCACCGTACTCCATCGGATCGTTTTCGCACTTTTTATTGTGATATGCTGGACTTACTCTTGAACAACATTAGCTATAATCTCTAACAGGATTCTAGCACCATTTGCAAAAACGATCGTCAAATAAACGAGTTTATTCGTCTGCCCTCCCCCCCCCCCCCCCAAAACTCTATATCGATCCTCAATAGATACTATTAAAATTGTTTGGTTCAACATTTTGAATACGTGATTAGCTTTTAAATATTAATAAATTTACTATTATACCCTTGCTAAGTTTACTTATTTGTTGTACGCATTTGGAAGCAATACATAATAATAATAATAATAATAATAATAATAATAATAATAATAATAATAATAATAATAAAGATATTAATAATGAAACTATTCTAATGGAAACTAATTTTAATAGATCTAATATTACAACCCATAGATCTATAAAATGGGAAGAAATTGAATTTCCAGAAAACTGGAGAACTGAACAAGCTGTTCTTAGAAATCCTATAATAAATATGGATTTACAACAAGTATTACAAAATAATGAAGGATCTGTTTCAAATACAGTTCAATAATGAACAAACAAGATTATTACCCTCTTCTTTTTATGCTAAATCAAGATCTAGTCATTTTTTTTTATTTCTCCTCTAGAATATATGGTAGATATACCACAAACTTTTAGAGCATCTACTTCTCAAGAAAGAGAAGATTTAGAATCTACTGATATATTAGATGATTTAATTATAAATCAAAATAATATTGTTCTTAAAAGTAACTTTCAAAAAGTTAAAGAAACCGATACTGTTTCAGAAATGAATTTTAGTATTTAATGGATAGTAAAACTAAAATAGATTTTACAAAAGGTTCTATAGCTAGGGCCAAAATAAATGTAGAATTTTATTTATCCAAATGAGAATCTTTCAGAGATTGGTATTTTAAAAGTTTCTCTGAAGAAGAATTTGAATATATTGTTTCAGAGTTTTATAAATACTGTGAAAACAAAAATAAATTAATATATTTTGTTCCTTGGTTTTTCAAAACATTTATTATAGATTATATTTCTATACTTGAAAGAAATTATAAAATTTCTTCAGGACAGATTCAAAAATCTGTTTAACCTCCTCAACAATCTTTTATTATAGAAAAAATAATAAAATTTTAAATTTTACTGCCTTTTCAAAATAATTTAACAATGATATGTTACAAATAACTGTTAAACATATTAATCAGATAATTGAAAAACAGAATTATATCAATTTATATCTCACAATAATAGGAGAAGAAATAAATTCTCTTAAAGTTCGTGTTGATAAAATTATTTTAGCTATTAATCAAATTAAACCAGATGTTCATATACAATAACCAGAAACTAATATTGTTTCTATTGCTACTTCTTCTATACAATCCCCTCCTGATATAAAAGATTTTAAATTTAAATCTTCTGTTTCTGATATAGAAAAATTATTAGAAGAAAAATTTAAAAATCTTAATTTAAATACTCTTAATGTAGAGTTTGAAAAAATAAATAACTCTTCTGATGAAGAAATTAATAAAATTAAATGGCCAGATAGACCTACCCAAAATAAATATTATTATGATAGACTCACTCCAATGAATGTTCTTTTAGAAGAACGAGAATATATTTCTCAAATATTTATAATGGGAAAAGTATTTATGAGTGGAACATTGATGGTTTTAGTGATAAGCAAATTTATAATACTGCTCATAGAATGCTCATGTATAGTACTGTATGTAAAACATCAGATAATACTGATAAAAATATTGCTAAAATGATAATAGCAGGATTTATTGGCCAACTTAAAGGTTGGTGGGATAATTATTTACATTATTCACATAAAGATGAAATTTTTAATTCAATTAAAAATGAAAATAATATTCAATCAGAGAATGTAGTATATTCATTGATAGACATGAATTAATTGTGGCGATAAAAATAAAAACCAGCAGCATTCCTTAAGAAAACAGTAGACGATAAGAAAATCAGAAGCTACTGCTCTAGTAAAACAAAAGCAGTTGAAAGGATAGAAAAACAGAATCAGAAGAAGATGTTACCTAACGGGACTATCTTAAATGTTACCGTTAAGTTTACCAAGTACTAGTATTAATTGCAGCATTAAATACTGTACGGAGTCATTTAATTCACTTTACCGATTTTAGTATAAATCAGGACTGATTGTTTTATAGCTTTTCTGCAGGAACCTTTTTAGGTAATAAAGCTGATTCAATCAGAAGTCTGAGGACATCTTCTGATCATAGACGTTGAACTCAGTCACTTATATATACATGGAACAAACCCATATAAAAGACACGACAGTGCGCAAAATATCTTTCAAGGATCAACACTATTTCACTCAATAGAACAACCTCGAAATTCCTTGATAACTTTGAGTTCAACACAAAGAAAAGTATCACACGCTTCATAGCAAATATATGATCTTTTGAAGATCATCTTGTGCTACTGTTTCTTACACTCTTCACAATCATTTACAACACTTATACTTTATCAGAAGAGTTTGTAATCTGAAAAGAGTCTTTTCATAACTTTGTGTATCACGTTTTCACTGTGTTGAATAACTAAGAGTTTCAGTAGGCAAAAGTGTAAGTCCTTCTGAAGTGGGTGTGTACAAGAGTTGTACTGTAATATCCAAAGTCTTTTAGTGATACCTTCTGGAAACAGGAGAAGGGCAGACGTAGAAGATTTCATCTTCGAACTTCCATAAACAACTACTGTCTAATGTTCTTACTGTCTTTGACCTACTTCATCAGATTATTTCCGCACTTATAATTGTAATCTGGTGAATGTATACGCAACAAGATAAACTACTATCTCTAGCAGGATTTTAGTACCTCCTTATAAAGAAAAAGAAGTAGAGTTTATTCACCCCCTACTAAACTCAACTTCGATCCACAACAATTGGTATCAGAGCAGGTTATTCTTGTTCGTGAAAAACTACAACAGATGGCACACTTTAGCAAGATTCCTATGTTCTCTAAGGAAGACTTTGATGATTGGAAGATTAGAATGCAAGCTCATCTTGCAGAACAAGATGACGACATGTGGTATGTCATCACAGATGGTCCATTAAAGATATTAAAGCCTAACACAGCTGTTGCTGTCACTGAGGGTGCACCACAGATGGTTGAAAAATCAAGAAGTGAATGGACCAGCGAAGATAAGAAGAAGGCCAACCTTGATAATGTTGCAAAGGATATATTATATAAAACTCTCGACAAGAACACCTTTAGCAAGATTAAAATGTGTTCTACTGCAAAAAAATATTTGGGAAAAGCTCATCCAGATATGTGAGGAAAATGAGCAAACGAAAGAAAACAAACTGTCTGTAGCAATGCAGAAGTTTGAGAATCTAAAAATGAGAGCTGGTGAAACTCTAAATGATTTCGATGAAAGATTTAGTAGCTTGATAAATGAGTTAACAGCTCTGGGTAAAGAGCATAGCAACAGAGAAATAGCCATCAAGGTGATGAGAGCCTTACCCAGAGAATGGGATGTAAAAACAATGTCTATGAGAGTGTCCAAAGACCTAAACAAGTTGGAACTACACGACTTGTTTTCAGATCTAAAAGCTTACGAGTTCGAATTGGAGGTAAGAAGTGGAGAAGAGCCTTCAAGTCTACCTACCAAGGCTCTTGCTGCTACTACTACTGCTACTGCCTCTTCTACTGCTATAGTTTCTCCTCAAGCATTACCTACTGTCATAATAGATAGCACATTGGAGAAGACTGCTGAACAGATCAGCAGTGATGCTATGTCCTTGTTTGTAAAGAAATTCTCCAGGTTCATGAAAAAGAACCATCGAGCTTATCAGGGTCCCAATCGCAATTTCAAGAAAGATTCACCATCTGGTGATATGAGATGCTTTAACTGTGGAAAAATCGGTCACTTCATTGCTGATTGTCCTAAACCAAATAAGGATGACCAGAAGAAAAAGGATCACAAGAGGAATGACAAAAAGTCCAGAAGAGACCGAAAAGCAATGGTTGCTGAAGAAAACAAATCCAAATGGGCGGACTCCAGCTCTGAGTCATCTGATTCAGAAAGTCATTCTAGTGACAGTGCAGAAGAAGTCAAATGTCTCATGGCAGATACTGATTCAACCTCGACATCTGGAGAGGTATTTGATTTTGATTCTAATGAATTCACACGAACTGATCTGATTAATGCATTACATGAGATGGTTAATGAGTACTCAGGACTTTCTCAATCATTCGAGGAAGTGAAGACTGAAAATCAAAACCTAAAGGATCAAATTAGTAAGTTTGATTGCCTACAAGAAAGTAGTTGTACTGATCCGAAGGTTGAGATTAATAGGTTGAAAACTGAGAATGATAGGATAAACACAGATTACCAGACACTAAAATCTGAAAGTCAGAGGTTATCTGTTCTGGTAAATGCTTGGAATAAGTCCTCAGTTTCATTGGAAAAGATGCAGGAATTGCAGAAGCAATCTGGAGACAAAAGTGGTCTTGGATTCAGCAATAGTGAAAGCATCTCTGAAACTAGTACTAAGCCAGAACTGGATACGAACAAAGAGAAGTACATTCTCTTTGTAAGATCCAGCTTGGTATATGAACCAGAAGTATCTACTATTCAAATTGAAAGGAATGTAGATCAGATGAACAAAAGAAAGCATTATGGTCTTGGTTATGTTGAACCCAAGGGAAGAGTCCACCATAGCTCTGGATCAAGTAAGGGATTCAACTCAAGAGGACAAATCTCTATGAAGGTTAAAAACTACCAACACTATAATTCTAGGCCTGTTCAAAAGAGATACAGACTAGACAACAAAAACAGAAGAAAAAAACAACATTTTAATATGCATACTGTTAGAAGTAACAGACCTTCTGTTGCATGCACATCTTTGGATATCCGAAGTACAAGGTCACCAAAAATTGTACAAATGTGGGTCCCCAAAGGACTGATAAGGCTTGGACCCAAATAGATTTGGGTACCAGATACTAAAATTTGTGTTTGCAGGAACAGGAGAAGAAAACAGAAATCAGTAACTCTACATGGTATCTGGACAGTGGATGTTCCAGACACATGACTGGACAGAAAAACCTACTTTCCGAGATGATGAGTTGCACTGGACCAAAGATAACCTTTGGAGACAACTCAAAAGGTAAAACCGTGGGTAAGGGTAAGATTATCCATGGCAATATAACCATTAATGATGTGCTACTAGTTGAGAACCTTTGTTACAATCTGATTAGCATTAGTCAACTTTGGAATTGCTGCATATGGACTTATTTGGTCCAATCCCTATCATGAGCCTAGGGGGAATGAAATATACTCTTGTTGTTATTGATGATTTTTCTAGATTCACTTGGGTAATATTTCTCGCAGGAAAATATCAAACCAGTAGCCTCCTGATCAAGCTTCTGAAAAAGATTCAAAATGAAAAATCTTCTTCTATCATTAAAATCAGAAGTGATCGGGGTACTGAGTTCAGTAACAAAAATCTTGAGTTATATTTGGATGAACAGGGGATTCATCATGAATATTCAGCTGCCAGAACACCTCAACAAAACGGAGTAGCTGAGAGGAGAAACAGAACTCTAAAAGAAGCAGATAGAACAATGCTAGCAGATGCAGACATCTCTCAGCGCTTCTGGGCAGAAGCAATTAACACTGCTTGTTACACGCAAAACAGAACAATGGTCAACAAAAGGCACAATCAAACTCCTTATGAAATATGGAAAGGGAATAAGTCCAACATATCTTATTTTCATGTGTTTGGTTGCAAATGTTTTGTACTAAATAATGGCAAAAATCACTTAACGACATTTGACTCAAAACCAGATGCTGGACTATTCCTTGGTTACTCTGCCATAAGCAAAGCTTTTAGAATCTTCAACAATAGAACTCTTAATGTTGAAGAGTCGATTCATGTTGTCTTCGATGAAGACAGCAGTGCTCTTGAAATATCTAACACGTCAGATTTAAGTAACAGGTTAGACAGGATCCACTTGGAACTGGACAGTGAAGATGATGTAGAAGAAAACATCAAGGATGTTCAAAATCCAGAACCAGACATTCTGATAATGGAACCAGAAGTACAGACATTAGATCTACCAATACCAGCATAAGACACTCAAGAACCTAATACTGGTTCCGTCGAGAACAATCCTAACATATCAAATCATGAAGATATCCTTTTAAATCTTTTTATTTGGAGAAAATCTCATCCTCCATCGTTGGTTATTGGAAATCCAGCAGCGCCTCTGAGAACCAGAAGGCAAATGATTAATGAATACATGCATGCTGCTTTTATTTCTCGGGACGAACCAAAGAAAATTGAAGAAGCTCTTCTGGATCCTAGTTGGATTGAAGCTATGCAAGAAGAGCTGAATCAATTCAAACGAAACGAATTTTGGTTTCTAGTACCTAGACCATCTCACCAAGCTGTCATTGGAACTCGGTGGGTATTCAGAAACAAACTAAATGAAGAAGGCGCTGTGGTCAGAAATAAAGCAAGACTGGTAGCTCAGGGTTTTAGACAAGAAGAAGGAATAGACTATGATGAGACCTACGCACCAGTTCAAAGTTTATCAAATGGATGTGAAGAGAGCCTTTCTAAATGGTCTATTACAAGAAGAGGTCTACGTCGAACAACCTCCAGGTTTTATCGATCATTTCTCACCTCACCATGTATTCAAATTACACAAAGCATTATATGGTCTAAAACAGGCACCTAGAGCGTGGTATGACACTTTATCGTAATTTCTTATCGATCATGACTTTACAATTGGGACAGTAGACAAAACTCTGTTTACTTTAGTCAAGAATAAACATATACTTTTAGTACAGATCTATGTTGATGATATTATTTTCGGGTCAACCAACCCAAAATTATGTGCAAAGTTTGGAAAGTTGATGCAGAATAAATTCGAAATGAGCATGATGGGAGAATTAACATTCTTCTTAGGATTACAGATCAAACAACTTGATACTGGAATTTTTATAAATCAAGCCAAGTACACCAAGGAGCTTCTGAAAAAGTTTGGTATGGAAGCATGCTCTGCTGCTTCTACTCCAATGAGCTCATCTATTAAACTTGATAAAGATGAAAGTGGAATTCCAGTAGAGGTAACTCAGTATCGTGGTCTTATGGTTCATTGTTATATCTGACTGCCAGTAGACCAGATATCATGTTTGCTGTTTGTATTAGTGCGAGATTTCAATCTAACCCCAAACAATCTCATTATATTGCTGCTAAACGTATTTTGAAGTACTTAAAAAGAACTCAAAATGTCGGTTTATGGTATCCCAATGATTCATCGTTAAATCTTATTGGATATTCAGATGCTGATTATGCAAGTTGCAAACTAGACAGAAAAAGCACAGTGGTTTCTGTCAATTTCTTGGTGACAGGTTGATATCCTGGTTCAGTAAAAAGCAAACTTCCATAGCCACATCTACTGCAGAACAGAATATCTGGCTGCTAGAAGCTGCTGTTCTCAAATACTATGGATATAGCAACAATTAAAAGACTATGGAATTCAAGCCTCCGACTCACCTATTTTCTGTGACAATACCAGTGCCATTGCAATCACACAAAATCCAGTACTCATTCCAGAACGAAGCATATAGACATTAGACATCATTTCATCAGAGATCATTTGCAGAAGAAGAACATTCGTCTGGATTGTTTCTACTGATCAACAAACAACAGATATTCTTT